>NC_084569.2:6532458-6649958 GCF_033978685.3 Nerophis lumbriciformis
ATCAATGGACTCATACTATAATGAAAGCAAGTCATTGATTTCCAGAATATGTGTAATTTATTAATGCTGAAATTCTGACAACTGACGTTTCAGCATTAGGGATAGTTTACGCCAGGGGTGCTCATTACGTCGATCGCGAGCTACCGGTCGATCTCGGAGGGTGTGTCAGTCGATCACCAGCCAGGCATTAAAAAAACAGTCCTAAAAATGAGCGATCATAAATCTTCACTATGACGTCACTTTCGTCACTTGATTGACATTCACGGCACCCGAGGGTCTTCTGAGATGACGCTGGCTGCTGCAAGCTCCTTAAAATTACCGACTGGAAGGCGAGAAACACTTTATTTCAACAGACTCTGGCGCCGTACCTGTCGTCAAAACTCCGAAGACCGACTGCACAGTTGCGCTACCAAAATAAGAGTCTCAGAAAGCTGGCGTGCACAAGCTAGCAAGCTACGGAGTTTGCCGACAATGTATTTCTTGTAAAGTGTATACAAAGGAGTACGGAAGCTGGGCAAATAAGATGCCAAAAACCAACCACTTTCATGTGGTATTGGACAGAAAGGAGGACTTTTTTTCTCCTCCATTCGAAAATGCGGACCTTATCAGCACCACTGTCTGATTCCAATCAATGCAAGTCATCACAAGTCATCAGGTAATACACCAACTTATGAACTTCATGAAAGAAAGGAATCTATATGTGTTAAACATGCTTGTATTATCTTTAAACACCTTTAACTATATGTGTTAAACATGCTTGCATTATCATTAAACACCTTTAATTTTTTAACAATATTAACTGTGTTAAACATGCTTGTATTATCATTAAACACCTTTAACTTGTTAACAGTATTAACTATATGTGTTAAACATGCTTGCATTATCTTTAAACACCTTTAACTTGTTAACAATATTAATTATATGTATTAAACATACTTGTATTATCATTAAACACCTTTAATTTTTTTTTAACAATATTAACTACCGGTATATGTGTTAAACATGCTTGCATTATCATTAAACACCTTTAACTTGTTAACAATATTAACTATATGTATTAAACATACTTGTATTATGTAACATACAGTATTATCAGCAGATGACATGGCACCCCAAACCATCACTGATGGTGGAAACTTTACACTAGACTTCAGGCAACGTGGATCCTGTGCCTCTCCTGTCTTCCTCCAGACTCTGGGACCTCGATTTCCAAAGGAAATGCAAAATTTGCATGGTTGGGTGATGGTTTGGGGTGCCATGTCATCTGCTGGTGTCGGTCCACTCTGTTTCCTGAGATCCAGGGTCAACGCAGCCGTCTACCAGCAAGTTTTAGAGCACTTCATGCTTCCTGCTGCTGACCTGCTCTATGGAGATGGAGATTTCAAGTTCCAACAGGACTTGGCGCCTGCACACAGCGCAAAATCTACCCGTGCCTGGTTTACGGACCATGGTATTTCTGTTCTAAATTGGCCCGCCAACTCCCCTGACCTTAGCCCCATAGAAAATCTGTGGGGTATTGTGAAAAGGAAGATGCAGAATGCCAGACCCAAAAACGCAGAAGAGTTGAAGGCCACTATCAGAGCAACCTGGGCTCTCATAACACCTGAGCAGTGCCAGAAACTCATCGACTCCATGCCACGCCGCATTAACGCAGTAATTGAGGCAAAAGGAGCTCCAACCAAGTATTGAGTATTGTACATGCTCATATTTTTTCATTTTCATACTTTTCAGTTGGCCAACATTTCTTAAAAATCCCTTTTTTGTATTAGCCTTAAGTAATATTCTAATTTTGTGACACACGGAATTTTGGATTTTCATTTGTTGCCACTTCAAATCATCAAAATTAAATGAAATAAACATTTGAATGCATCAGTCTGTGTGCAATGAATAAATATAATGTACAAGTTACACCTTTTGAATGCAATTACTGAAATAAATCAAGTTTTTCAAAATATTCTAATTTACTGGCTTTTACCTGTATATGAATGAGGTAGATCCCCACGACTTGATCAATTAAAAAGTACCGTATTTTCCGCACTATAAGGCGCACCTAAAAACCACAAATTTTCTCAAAAGCTGACAGTGCGCCTTATAACCCGGTGCGCTTTATATATGGATAAATATTAAGATTCATTTTCATAAAGTTTAGGTCTCGCAACTACGGTAAACAGCCGCCATCTTTTTTCCCCGTAGAAGAAGCGCGCGGTGCATGCTGGGATACGTGACGTTTCATTTCCATTTGTGTGTTTATGTAAAGACCCCAAAATGGCTCCTATTAAGTGTGTTGTCTGTCTAATTATAAATAATGCAGACGAGGCGTGTTAACGGAGTTCTCAACGTTTACTCACAGCGTGCTAACTGCCAGCATACAACGCTTCTCAGGGCTACCACGCATGCTCGTAACTATCGTTGCATGCTGGGTAGTGTAGTTGTTATATTTGCTAGCTCATAACAGCACATTGAGAGACACGCTTACGCGCTTAATTCAATACTCGCCGTCATTCCGGGTGGATTGACAAAAGACCTCCAGCCGCTAGATATTGGTGTCAACAGGGCATTCGAAGCTAGACTGCTAACTGCGTGGGAACAATGGATGACAGAAGGCGAACACACCTTCACTAAGACGAGGAGGCAGCGCCAGACGACGCCAACATCTGCCAGTGGATCGTAAATTTGCCCAACTTTTCACTTCGGACACCGAAGACGAAGGATTTACGAATGAAGAATAACTTCAGAAAGTGAGCGCTATGTTTATTTTGTGTGTTGTGACATTAACGTTCGAGCAACATTATGTTGCTATTGCTCTGCACTATTTTGAATTTTACTATGTTTGTGATTGCACATTTGCGTACATTTTGGGAGTGAACAGAGTTGTTAGAACGCTGGTTTTTAATATATTATTAAAGTTTGACTGACCTATCTGACTGTTTTTTTGACATTCCCTTTAGCGCAGCGTAGGCGCGGCTTATAGTCCGGGGCGGCTTATTGGTGGACAAAGTTATGAAATATGTAATTCATTGAAGGTGCGGCTAATAATCCGGTGCGCCTTATAGTGCGGAAAATACGGTATGTATACATATATATATATACATATATATATATATGTAATAAAATATATATATATATATATATATTAGAGATGCGCGGTTTGCGGGCACAACCGCGGAGTCCGTGGATTATCCGCGGATTGGGCGGATGAAATTTAAAAAAATTAGATTTTATCCGCGGGTCGGGTCGGGCGGTTGAAAAAAAAAAAAAAAAAAAAAGATTTTAAATAGATTCAGGCGGGTGGCAGTTAAACCAATTCGGAAATATATATACATAGTTAAATGTTGTTACCCACATACGAAAAACGAGCAGGCACCTGCAGCATATGCCACAACAGAAAAAAAAAAGAAAAAGAGATGGACACTTTTACGGAGCGGAGAAGGGACGCCTCGCCGGGGTCCGGGACCGAGGCCCCTTCCCCCGAGAGGGCCCCACCGGGAGCCGTAGCTGAGGCGATCCGCGAGAAGGGCCCGACGCACGTCCAGGGTCACCACCGCGCCCACCGCACCGACACCCCGCCTCGTCCGCCTTCGCCGCGGCCGGCGTCACGCGCAGCAGGTAAGCAGCTTACCTGCCCGCCACCCCCGTGGCCGGGGGCTCGTAACAGGGGTCACTCCGCGCGCTCCGCCCGCGCAGCTTACCTGCCCGCCACCCCCGTTGCCGGGGGCGCGTAACAGGGGTCACTCCGCGCGCAGTGCGCTCACGAAAGGGGTGGGGCTCACCCTGGTTGATATAGACAGCAGCAGGACGGTGGCCATGGAAGTCGGAACCCGCTAAGGAGTGTGTAACAACCCACCTGCCGAATCAACTAGCCCTGAAAATGGATGGCGCTGGAGCGTCGGGCCCATACCCGGCCGTCGCCGGCAGCGAGACGCGCCTGGAGGTGCGCTCAGCGCGGCTCCCATATGATTGCGCACTGGTGTGCGTCTGGGTTGTGACAGCGTGGCACGCGAATGTCTGTGCTGCATTGGATCAGTCTCCTTTCTTTAACAGGCAAAAGCTTTATAACCTCACTAATGCCTTGCATCGTCTATATTAGATATATAACAACGGGTGGGTGCGGTTCTGATCAAATGTTAGGACGGGTGGATGGCGGATGGTTGACGACTTTCTGATGCGGTTGCGGATGAAATAATTGCCTATCTGCGCATCTCTACTACCTTGTACTTTTTTTTAGTGTCATCGACTTGTCCAGGGTGTACCCCGCCTACCGCCCGAATGCAGCTGAGATAGGCTCCAGCGACCCCGAAAGGGACAAGCGGTAGAAAATTGGATGCCTGAAATAAATGAATGAAAGGCACACTCACTGTTTTCTGGCTCACTCGAGACGGCTTCTTGCACGGCCTTCCCTTCTTCATGTCCCGAATTGGCAGCATCGACCTGCTGAAAAAGGCAACGTTATAACCTCCTGCTTGAAATAGGCCCCCAAAAATGTCTGCTAAATACAGTTACCGCTTGGTCTTCATTCTGACAGCTCGCCTCACGCCTGCAGCTCTGATGCAGCTTGTGCTGAATGAAAGCGTCCAAGATGGAAAACTCAGTTTGGCAGCGTCCACATTTGTGCACGTCTTCATCTAAAAAAAAAAAAAAACATTAAATAGAGTATTTTAGTTGCAAGCCCAAACGGTGCACACACCTGACTGCGTGCATGAAGGCACATTTGAAACTTGCAAACGGCAGTTAGCGGCTAGCTGCTAACTACGTCTTCATCCGGAGGCCCAAACACAAGAAACACATTTAAAAGGTTGTTCGGAGAGTGGAAATAGGCTAACCTTCGTCTCCCAGAGTGGAGTGTATTGTTATGGTCTCGCTGCCGTCACTTGTTTGTTGCCTCGCCTTTTCTGCCGTATGATTATTTTCGACATTCATGTCGTTAGAAGTCTCCGTCTCTGTCGCAACACTGGCTGCGGGGTGGCAAAAATGGCGGGTTTACGACCGCGTAGTCATAGCAACACGTGGGGTTCCCCATTTAAAAACGAAGCGGTAATTTGCTTGTAAATCCACAGTTTGCTGCAATTAACCCGTACCGTTCCTGTAAGTATGTGTTTTTTAAATAAATTAACTTGATTTAAAATAATAAAGTGTACGTAACCTAATAGTCTAATTAGGTAATTATCGTGTTGGTTTATTTATGTCAATAACGTTTCAATGTAAACGTATTTTGTTCCATCAAAATGACGGAACAAAATATAAAATAGATTACTCCCTCAACCGCAGTACAATTTACGACACAAAAGTAAACAACGTATCGCTTTACGGCAGAAAACATGGCGTCTCACTTCAGCGGCGTACTTTTTTTTTTTTTTTTTAAAGAAGAAGAATTTTATTTTGAAATGCAAAACAATTCAGCTAAAAAATATATATATATATTTCAGTGTCGAAAAACAATAACTACATCCAAAACACGGTTTATTTTATTTGTATTCTATTTGACAAAAAATAAATAAATAAATAAATAAATATTGACTTCCGGTTCTCGTGTCAGAAATCTGTTCTTCAACGGCGTACTGCAGTTGACCGATTTCGACTATTTCATCTCTCTGTCTCCGGTTTGTAATACATACTACATACTTGGACATGTTTGCAGTTTTGTTTTGTGAAACTAATCTATATGAGATGAAAGTCGGTACTTTTTTTTTTAAGAAGAATAATTTTATTTTGAAATTTAAAACAATTCAGCTGAAAAAAAAAATTATTTCAGTGTCGAAAAACAAGAACTACATCCAAAACACAGTTTATTTTTTATTCTATTTGACCAAAAAACAGTCAGCAAAAAACAAAAACAATAAATATTGACTTCCGGTTCTCGTGTCAGAAATCTGTTCTTCAGCGGCGTACTTTTTTTTTTTAAAGAATAATAATTTTATTTTGAAATAGAAAACAATTCAGCTGAAAAGAAAATAATATTTCAGTGTCGAAAAACAGTAACTACAACCAAAACACCGTTTATTTTTTATTCTATTTGACCAAAAAAAAATATTGACTTCCGATTCTCGTGTCAGAAATCTGTTCTTCAGCGGCGTACTGCAGTTGACCGATTTCGACGATTTCATCTCTCTGTCTCCGGTTTGTAATACATACTTGGACATGTTTGCACTTTTGTTTTGTGAAACTAATCTATATGAGATGAAAGTCGGTACTTTTTTTTTAAGAATAATAATTTTATTTTGAAATATAAAACAATTCAGCTGAAAAAAAAAATAATATTTCAGTGTCGAAAAACAAGAACTACATCTAAAACACAGTTTATTTTTTATTCTATTTGACAAAAAAACAGTCAGCAAAAAACAAAAACAATAAATATTGACTTCCGGTTCTCGTGTCAGAAATCTGTTCTCAGCGGCGTACTTTTTTTTTTTAAGAAGAATAATTTTATTTTGAAATATAAAACAATTCAACTGAAGAAAAAAATAATATTTCAGTGTCAAAAAACAGTAACTACAACCAAAACACCGTTTATTTTGTATTATATTTGACAAAAAAAAAAAGTTAGCAAAAATAAAAACAATAAATATTGACTTCCGATTCTCGTGTCAGAAATCTGTTCTTCAGCGGCGTACTGCAGTTGACCGATTTCGACGATTTCATCTCTCTGTCTCCGGTTTTTTTAATACATACTTGGACATGTTTGCAGTTTTGTTTTGTGAAACTAATCTATATGAGATGAATGTCGGTACTTTTTTTTTTAAGAAGAATAATTTTATTTTGAAATATAAAACAATTCAGCTGAAAAAAAAAAAAAATTTCAGTGTTGAAAAACAAGAACTACATCTAAAACACAGTTTATTTTTTATTCTATTCGACAAAAAAACAGTCAGCAAAAACAAAAACAATAAATATTGACTTCCGGTTCTCGTGTCAGAAATCTGTTCTTCAGCGGCGTATTGCAGTTGACCGATTTCGACGATTTCATCTCTCTGTCTCCGGTTTTTAATACATACTTGGACATGTTTGCAGTTTTGTTTTGTGAAACTAATCTATATGAGATGAAAGTCGGTACTTTTTTTTTTTTTTTTAAGAAGAATTTTATTTTGAAATATAAAACAATTCAGCTTAAAAAAAATAATATTTCAGTGTCGAAAAACAATGACTACATCTAAAACACAGTTTATTTTTTATTCTATTTGACAAAAAAACAGTCAGCAAAAAACAAAAACAATAAATATTGACTTCCGGTTCTCGTGTCAGAAATCTGTTCTTCAGCGGCGTACTTTTTTTTTTTTTTAAGAAGAATAATTTTATTTTGAAATAGAAAACAATTCAGCTGAAAAAAAAAGAATATTTCAGAGTCGAAAAACAGTAACTACAACCAAAACACCGTTTATTTTTTATTCTATTTGACAAAAAAAAAATATTGACTTCCGGTTCTCATGTCAGAAAGCTGTTCTTCAGCGGCGTACTGCAGTTGACCGATTTCGACGATTTCATCTCTGTGTCTCCGGTTTTTAATACACACTTGGGACATGTTTGCAGTTTTGTTTTGTGAAACTAATCTATATGAGATGAAAGTCGATACTTTTTTTTTTTAAGAAGAATAATTTTATTTTGAAATATAAAACAATTCAGCTTAAAAAAATAATATTTCAGTGTCGAAAAACAATAACTACATCCAAAACACGGTTTATTTTTTTAATTCTATTTGACAAAAAAAAAACAGTCAGCAAAAACAATAAATATTGACTTCCGGTTCTCGTGTCAGAAATCTGTTCTTCAACGGCGTACTGCAGTTGACCGATTTCGACGATTTCATCTCTCTGTCTCCGGTTTTTAATACATACTTGGACATGTTTGCAGTTTTGTTTTGTGAAACTAATCTATATGAGATGAAAGTCGGTACTTTTTTTTTTTAAGAAGAAGAATTTTATTTTGAAATATAAAACAATTCAGCTAAAAAAATAATATTTCAGTGTCGAAAAACAATGACTACATCTAAAACACAGTTTATTTTTTATTCTATTTGACCAAAAAACAGTCAGCAAAAAACAAAAACAATAAATATTGACTTCCGGTTCTCGTGTCAGAAATCTGTTCTTCAGCGGCGTACTGCAGTTGACCGATTTCGACGATTTCATCTCTCTGTCTCCGGTTTTTAATACATACTTGGACATGTTTGCAGTTTTGTTTTGTGAAACTAATCTATATGAGATGAAAGTCGTTACTTTTTTTTTTTTAAGAAGAATAATTTTATTTTGAAATATAAAACAATTCAGCTGAAAAAAAAATAAAATATTTCAGTGTCGAAAAACAAGAACTACATCTAAAACACAGTTTATTTTTTATTCTAGTTGACCAAAAAACAGTCAGCAAAAAACAAAAACAATAAATATTGACTTTTTCAGTCATTTTCAGTTTTGTTTTGTGAAACTAATCTCTATATCTATGAGATGAAAGTCGTTTATTTTTAGAATTATTTTATTTTGAAATATAAAACAATTCAACTGAAAAAAATAATAATAATTCAGTGTCGAAAGACAATAACTACATCCAAAACACCGTTTATGTTTTTATTCTATTTGAAAAAAAACAAAAAAACAGTCACCAAAAACAAAAACAATAAATATTGACTTCCGGTTCTCGTGTCAGAAGTCTGTTCTTCAGCGGCGTACTGCAGTTGACCGATTTCGACGATTTCATCTCTCTGTCTCAGGTTTTTAATACATACTTGGACATGTTTTCAGTTTTTTTTGTGAAATTAATCTCTATGAGATGAAAGTCGGTACTTTTTTTATTTTATTTTTTTAAGAAGAAGAATTTTGAAATATAAAACAATTAATAAAACGATCTCGACGATTTCATCTCTCTGTCTCAGGTTTTTAATACATACTTGGACATGTTTTCAGTTTTGTTTTGTGAAACTAATCCTTATGAGATGAAAGTCGGTCCTTTTTCTTTTTTTTTTTAAGAATAATAATTTTATTTTGAAATATAAAACAATTCAGCTGAAAAAAATATATATATTTCAGTGTCCAAAAACAAGAACTACATCTAAAACAGTTTATTTTTTATTCTATTTGACAAAAAAAAACAAAAAAAAAAAAACAGTCAGCAAAAACAAAAACAATAAATATTGACTTCCGGTTCTCGTGTCAGAAATCTGTTCTTCATATATATATATATATATATATATATATATATATATATATATGTATGTGTGGGAAAAAAATCACAAGACTATTTCATTTCTACAGGCCTGTTTCATGAGGGGGGGTACCCTCAATCATCAGGAGATTTTACATATATATATATATATATATATATATATATATATATATATATATTTTACATATATATATATATATATATATATATATATATATATATATATATATATATATATATATACTCTGATGACTAACTTGTGTGATGACTGTATTATGATGATATATTTATACCATGAATTGACGTGGACCCCGACTTAAACAAGTTGAAAAACTTATTGGGGTGTTACCATTTAGTGGTCAATTGTATGGAATATGTACTGTACTGTGCAATCTACTAATAAAAGTCTCAATCAAATCTGGTGGTGTCAGAAGAGTGTAACATACAATGGAATTTGGAAAACAAAAGTGTAAAAATAAGAATTAGCATGTAAGTACACTAAACATGAAGTACACATTTGTTACTTATGGACAAAGTACATCATATCAAAAGATGATTCTTAGTTTTTATTCTAATTAGGGTCCAATAAGCCCAAATAGCAAAGAGAAATAAAAATAATTATGCGCTGTTATACAGTATATGCCTTGAGCTCTTATTTTGAAGGCGCTAAGAGCGGAATTTTGACACGTTGGAGTGGAGCGGAAGTTTTTGAAAGAAGGTAAATAAAGTGGTCCTCGTGTAAACTGGAGCCTCCGTGTTTGTTATTTTGTAGTTTCATACAGTATAGGCGACATTTATAAACCCTTGGTTACACTTTTTTTTAAATAGATTCAATCTTGCACGTGGAAAGTTGAAGTGAGGGCTTTAGTTGATATAACACTCCCGTCAGGGGGTTCATTAATCCAGCACAACAGCGGCACATTTATAAGTAAAGGTAAGACCATAATAACGTTTTTTTATTAAATGTGCTTTTTTTTGTGCTACAGTTTGTATGTGTAAAGTTAAAGTTAAGTTAAAGTACCAATGATTGTCACACACACACTAGGTGTGGTGAAATTTGTCCTCTGCATTTGACCCATGTCCCTTGGCAAGTTTACCTGCAATAAGGCGTTTTTGGTAGCCATCCACAAGCTTCTGCTGGAATTTTTGACCACTCCTCTTGACAAAATTGATGCAGTTCAGCTAAATTTGTTGGTTTTCTGACATGGACTTGTTTCTTCAGCATTGTCCACACGTTTAAGTCAGGACTTTGGGAAGGCCATTCTAAAACCTCCATTCTAGCCTGATTTAGCCATTCCTTTACCACGTTTGACGTGTGTTTGGGGTCATTGTCCTGTTGGAACACCCAACTGCGCCCAAGACCCAACCTCCGGGCTGATGATTTTAGCTTGTCCTGAAGAATTTGGAGGTAATCCTCCTTTTTCATTGTCCCATTTACTCTCTGTAAAGCACCAGTTCTATTGGCAGCAAAACAGGCCCAGAGCATAATACTACCACCACCATGCTTGACAGTAGGGATGGTGTTCCTGGGATTAAAGGCCTCACCTTTTCTCCTCCAAACATATTGCTGGGTATTGTTTTGTTGGATTGATTAATTAAAAAAAAAAAAAAAAAAAAAAAAAAATTTTAAATCGATTTTTTAAAATGAGAATCGATTCTGAATCGCACAATGTGAGAATCGCGATTCGAATTCGAATCCATTTTTTCCCACACCCCTACTAAATAGGATACTAAATATACCCCAAATGTCTTCTCTGCATTGCGTTTTTCAATAAAGCTTGTAGTTTCCGTTAAAATGAGATAAACGTGGTATTTTGCTTTTGTTGTACCAAAAAGGATTTTCGTTGAAAGTGTACCACAGTGTATTTGACACTGACTGAGCTATGTATACCATACTTGCCAACCTTGAGACCTCCGATTTCGGGGGGTGGGGGTGGGGGGCGTGGTTGGGGGCGTGGTTAAGATATAGATATATATATATATATATATATATATATATATATATATATATATATATATATATATATATATATATATATATAAAATAAATACTTGAATTTCAGTGTTCATTTATTTACACATATACACACACATAACACTCATCTACTTATTGTTGAGTTAAGGGTTGAATTGTCCATCCTTGTTCTATTTTCTGTCACTATTTCAGTAACACACACATTATACAAATATACATTATAAAATCAATAAGAAAACGGGAGCTCTAATTTGGGAGTCTGAATTAGGATCAGAAGTTCCTATATAAACATTGCGCACTCATGTCGCCATTTTGTATTGATTACTGCAGCTGTGCACTGGATTCATTCACAAATACAAACTACAACTCACAAACACTTTAGAGTTAGGCTCCACCATCAGAATGTGTACTTAAACTTATAAAGATCACATGGATATTATTCAGTGAGTTGATTCACCAAAACTAACCTGTTATACAGGAGGAAAAAGCACACAGGACGTTTCAATTGTTCACAGACTGGTCGCGCTCATCAGAATGACAAGACACTTCCGGTCTGCAGGTGATAGCATTCAATTGGGAAGAAACGCCCTACTGCCCCCTACTGACCAATGTGAATACTGATAAATGTGTAATGACAGCTCCAAAAACGAATTCAAACCACAAAATAAAATAAATAAATCAACACAAAAATGTGACACATTATGGGTGGGTCACATATGCATGTACAGTAGATGGCAGTATTGTCCTGTTTAAAAGTGTCACAACTTGCTGTTTACGGCAGACGAACTGCTTTATGGTAGACGCTGTTGTTGTGTGTTGTCAACACGTCACTCAGGTCCGCCTGAATTTCGGGAGTTTTTCGGGAGGAAATTTGTCCCGGGAGGTTTTCGGGAGAGGCGCTGAATTTCGGGAGTCTCCCGGAAAATCCGGGAGGGTTGGCAAGTATGATGTATACTGTGTACTTTTTTTTTCCTTCTCCTTAAAAACCAAAACAAAAAAATGTTGACATTGAGATTAGTTTGTTCTTTCAAAATTTTCTAAACTACAATTGTAAGGTCACCTACAAATATAAAGCTCTTCATTCCACAAAAAAAAAAAACAAAAAAAAAAACTGTGCCCGTAAAATATTATTTCACTAAAACTGCCCTCATATATATTTGTTGGAACATTTTTCATCACAGAAATGAACATCTTCAATATATTAAAAAAATATATATAATCGATTACTCCCTCAGCCGCAGTACAATTTACGACACAAAAAGTAAACAACGGGCCGCTTTACGGCAGCAGACATGGCGTCTCACTTCAGCGGCGTACTGCAGTTGACCGATCTCGACGATTTCATCACTCCGTCTCAGGTTTTTAATGCATACTTTGGACATGTTTTCACTTTTGTTTTGTGAAACTAATCCCTATGAGATGAAAGCCGGTTAATAAAAACAACGAACGCTCATATCAGCGTATATATCGTCGACGTTACTGATCGATCGATAACGTGATGTAAACCGTGGTTGTTTCTCGTTGACTCTCATGTGAGACAAAAGTCGTTATCGGTTACTGACATAAAGCTGTAAAATATGTTTTAAAGTCAACCTTGAACAGTCTGCTTGCTGCTGTTAACTGCGCCACAAGATGTGGAAGCTTGCTGAGTCATGCGGAGTGAGAAGCAGGACAGTTTCTTGTATGGATCATTCATTTCAATGCAGTTTAGTACATGTTATCGTCTTAAAATAGTTTGTGCGTTTCTGTACTAATTTGCTGTGTTATCAATTTAAATGTATTTATTTTTTCTACCGCGTTGTGAAGTGAATTATATTTATATAGCGCTTTTCTCTCGTGACTCAAACCACCTTTACATAGTGAAAGCCAATATCCAGAGGTGGGTAGAGTAGCCAGAAATTGTACTCAAGTAAGAGTACTGTTACTTTAGAGATTTATTACTCGAGTAAAAGTAAGGAGTAGTCACCCAAATATTTACTTGAGTAAAAGTAAAAAGTATGTTGTGAAAAAACTACTCAAGTACTGAGTAACTGATGAGTAACATATACACACACACACATATATATATACACATATATATATATACATACATTGATATATACAGTAAATAATTTATATTTATTTATTTTGCCCTTTTTGTTTACATGTTAAAGGTGTTTTAATGAATATACATGCATGTTTAACACATATAGATTCCTTTCTTTCATGAAAACAAGAATATAAGTTGGTGTATTACCTGATTCTGATGACTTGCATTGATTGGAATCAGACAGTGGTGATGATAACGTCCACGTTTTCAAATGGAGGAGAAAAAAAGTTCCTCCTTTCTGTCTAATACCACATGAAAGTGGTTGGTTTTTGGCTTCTTATTCGTCCAGCTTCCATATTTGTTTTTATACACTTTACAAGAAGTACATTGGCGGGAAACTCCGTAGCTTGCTAGCTTGTTTGCGCTGGCTTTCGGAGACTCTTATTTTGAAAGCGCAGGCGCGATGGAGCGGCACTTTTATTGTGAAGACAGGAACTGTGCAGTCAGTCTTTAGGCTTTTGACGGGATGTACGGTTGAAATAAAAAAGGGTATTTTTTCCTTCACACTTTTGATTGATTGATTGGAACTTTTATTAGTAGATTGCACAGTACAGTACATATTCCGTACAATTGACCACTAAATGGTAACACCCGAATACGTTTTTCAACTTGTTTAAGGCAGGTCATGTGACCACCTGGCTCTGTTTGATTGGTCCAACGTCACCCGTGACTGCATCTGATTGGTGGAACGAAGTGAAACGTCACCAGTAAGGCAGGCACTTTGAAGGTCTGTCTGACAGACCAAAACAAACAAAGCGTGCATTAACAGATCGATAAAAATTAGTAGCGAGTAGCGAGCTGAATGTAGATAAAAGTAGCGGAGTAAAAGTAGCGTTTCTTCTCTATAAATATACTCAAGTAAAAGTAAAAGTATGTTGCATTAAAACTACTCTTAGAAGTACAATTTATCCCAAAAGTTACTCAAGTAGATGTAACGGAGTAAATGTAGCGCGTTACTACCCACCTCTGCCAATATCTAAGTTACATTTAAAGCAGTGTGGGTGACAGTGGGTAAAGTGTCTTGCTCAAGGACACGACGCGAGAATCGAACCTGGAACCCTCAAGTTGCTGGCACGGCCACTCCACCGACCGAGCTATACCGCCCCCATTGTGTTGATCTCTTTCTTTTCTTTCTTTCTTTCGTTTATTTCGAACATGAACACACTTACTGGATAATACATCACACATATTCATATCATTTCACTTTAGATCATGTCCGAAAAGGAGTAGGATGAAGCAAAGCTTATTGAATCCCTTTCCCACTTCAGAGCGTTTACAAATACAGTCGTGGTCAAAAGTTTACATACATTTGTAAAGAACACAATGTCTTGAGTTTCCAATAATTTCTACAACTCTTATTTTTTTGTGATAGAGTGATTGGAGCACATACTTGTTGGTCACAAAAAAACATTCATGAAGTTTGCTTCTTTTATGAATTTATTATGGGTCTACTGAAAATGCTGGGTCAAAAGTATACATACAGCAATGTTAATATTTGCTTACATGTCCCTTGGCAAGTTTACCTGCAATAAGGCGCTTTTGGTAGCCATCTACAAGCTTCTGGTTGAATTTTGGACCACTCCTCTTGACAAAATTGGCGCAGTTCAGCTAAATGTGTTGGTTTTCTGACATGGACTTGTTTCTTCAGCATTGTCCATACGTTTAAGTCAGGACTTTGGGAAGGCCATTCTAAGACCTTCATTCTAGCCTGATTTAGCCATTCCTTTACCACATTTGACTTGTGTTTGGGGTCATTGTCCTGTTGGAACACCCAACTGCGCCCAAGACCCAACCTCCGGGTGTCACACCGCGGTGAGGGAAGTCTTGTCTTGGTTTTTTCTGTCTTGTGATCTACATGTTTTATTTTGAAAAGCAACTCCTCTTGTTTCAGATCACGGGTCCTTCCTCTTGTGTCACCAGTCTGACGTCATTCCTGACCCTTGATTGTTTCCACCTGTTTCCCATTACCCTCATGTTCTTTATAAGCCCAAGCCTCCCCATGTTCTGTGCCAGATTGTCTCGAGCTTTCGTGCCTGTCTTGCGTTCCATGTCCCTGTTCATGTCCATGCCTTGCCTTGTCTCACGTCTACGTCCTTGCTCCCAGAATATCCCACGCTGTAATTTTGAATTGACTTTTTTCCTCCCTCAGAGCGACTTTTGTTATCCTACCTTTTTCTACCGCAGTGGTGAGTTATTTTTCCTTAAAGATTTTTTCCTCAAAGTTTGTTGAGTGATTTTTTGTTTACATTGATTAGAGTAGTTAAGTTTTATAGTCTTTATTTTCTTCCTCCTGTTTGGAGCGTTTTTTTGTTAAAGTTTTTGATAACAGATACGGTGCTAATTATATCGTCCTTATTTTTGTATTCCTCCTTTTTTTGGAGTGATTTTCGGTTTTTCCCTTTTGGAACATTTTGTCGATAGTATTTTTGTATTTCATAGTAATTGAATTTACTCGGCTCTGGAGGCTTAAAGAGTATTTCAAAATAAAAGCTTTATTTGGAATCACCTCTCTGCATCTGAGTCCCTTCCTCCGTCCAAGCCTGACACCGGGCTGATGATTTTAGCTTGTCCTGAAGAATTTGGAGATTTTTCATTGTCCCATTTACTCTCTGTAAAGCAGCAGTTCCATTGGCAGCAAAACAGACCCAGGGCATTATACTACCACCACCATGCTTGACAGTAGGAATGGTGTTTCTGGGATTAAAGGCCTCACCTTTTCTCCTCCAAACATATTGCTGGGTATTCAGTATGTTGTAAAAAAAAACTGAAACTTTTACTGGGATTTTATTATAGAAACAAGTCTTGCTTTTCTTTTACTGTGAAACAGAAATTGGTGGAAACAACCTTTTTACCTGTTATTGACTATGGAGATGTGTTGTACATGAATGCTACTGCTGGTTGTCTGCACAAGCTGGATAGTGTGTACCACGGGGCACTGAGATTCATCACCAACTTACTCACCATTGTGTGTTATACTCAATGGTTAACTGGACATCTTTATGTGCTCGACGCCTCAATCATTGGTATGTTTTCATCTACAAAACCATTCTGGGTATCACTCCATCTTATCTGTCTTGTCTTTTAACAAAGAAACAAGGAAGTCACAATCTTCGTTCAATGAATGTTCTGCAATTTGTCGTCCCCAAAGTAAGAACTGAACTGGGCAAGAAAGCATTTAGGTTTTCAGCACCGAAGGCTTGGAATAACCTACAATCGAACATTAAACTTCAAACCCTAGTTACGTTAAATGAGTTTAAAGCTTCTGTGAAAGGATCACAGTCTACCTTGTCTGTATGCACATGTGTCATGTGAGCAAGTTTTAATGTTGTAAATGTGATGTTTTATGTATTTGTTTACTGTTTTTAATGTAACCTTGCTGCTGCCCTCTTGGCCAGGTCTCCCTTGGAAAAGAGATCTTTGATCTCAATGGGATTTTACCTGGTTAAATAAAGGCTAATAATTGTGGCCAAACAGCTCAATTTTTGTCTCATCTGACCACAGAACTTTCCTCCAGAAGGTCTTATCTTTGTCCATGTGATGTCAGATGACACAAAAATGGAGCTGTTTGGCCACAATACCCAGCAATATGTTTGGAGGAGGAAAGGTGAGGCCTTTAATCCTAGGAACACTACTCCTTCTGTCAAGCATGGTGGTGGTAGTATTATGCTCTGAGCCTGTTTTGCTGCCAATAGAACTGGTGTTTTACAGAGAGTAAATGGGACAATGAAAAAGGAGGATTACCTCCAAATTCTTCAGGACAAGCTAAAATCATCAGCCCGGAGGTTGGGTCTTGGGCGCAGTTGGGTGTTCCAACAGGAAAATGACCCCAAAACACACTTCAAAAGTGGTAAAGGAATGGCTAGAATGAAGGTTTTAGAATGGCCTTCCCAAAGTCCTGACTCAAACGTGTGGACAATGCTGAAGAAACAAGTTCATGTCAGAAAAGCAACACATTTAGCTGAACTGCACCATTTTTGTCAAGAGGAGTGGTCAAAAATTCAAGCAGAAGCTTGTGGATGGCTACCAAAAGCGCCTTATTGCAGGTAAACTTGCCAAGGGACATGTAAGCAAATATTAACATTGCTGTATGTATACTTTTGACCCTCACATTTTCAGTAGACCCATAATAAATTCATAAAAGAACCAAACTTCACGAACGTTTTTTGTGAGCAACAAGTATGTGCTCCAATCACTCTATCACAAAAAAAATAGAAATGATTGTAAACTCAAGACAGCCATGACATTATGTTCTTTACAAGTGTTTGTACACTTTTGACCACGACTGTACATACGTTCATTTACTGACTTCTTTTTCTTCTTTTTTTTTAGCACAATGACATCCGTGAATAATTAATACAACAGTTTTGGTAATAGATAATGAAGTCCGTCATTATTAACATACTGAGATGAAGAATATCCCATTTTCTTTTTTTTTTTTTCCCCAACTTTTTTTATTGGCATTTTCAAACAGACAGAAAAAAAGTGCAAGTCAAAACAGTACAATTTTAAAGTTAGTAAATGATTCACACCCTTTCCCTTAAAACCCAAACCACCCACCCACCCTCCCACCCCACTCAGGTCCCACTAACGAGGGACAAATGGCGCAATTATGTAACAAGACGACAAAGACAGACACATTCTCACACACACACACACACACATACGCGAACAGAGACAGACAGATATATATAAAAAAATATATATATATAATAATAAAATAAAATAAAAATTAATAATAATAATAATAATATATAATAAAATAAAAAATAGAATAAAATAATAGAATATCCCATTTTCAATAAGGTTGAAAGTGTTTCTCATAATTATTTTTCTTTGTACTTTGTAAGCACTATTCATTTGAACAACCTCTTAAACTGGATCATATCAGTACATTGTTTAACTTCTTTACTTAATCCATTCCATAATTTAATTCCACATACTGGTTTTTAGTGTTGTACGAGCATACAAATGTTTTGTATTACATTTTCCTCTAAGGTTATAGTTTACCTTTCTAGTTGAGAATAATTGTGGTTATAGTTTGCTTTGTACATCATTTTAGCTGTCTGCAATTTTACCAAATCATCAAACTTCAATATTTTTGACTCAATAACACTCTCATAACAAGATGCTCTGTTCCTATATTTTTGGTACCTTTTGCAGGAATGTGTCAAACCTGTCAAAGTGGAAAAGAAACAAGGCAAATCTGTGGCCAAAATCCAGATAGAAGATGATGGCAGCTATGTACAAATCAACCAAGTGAGTTTACCTTAGTAGTAGTTCATAATCATGCTTTTTGAGCGGTGTTATGACATACATGTGTGCTCCAAGGAGGGTCAAAAGCAGAAGCTGGAGAAGGCAAAGATCACCCTGAATGACTGCTTGGCCTGTAGCGGCTGCATCACCTCAGCCGAGAGCGTCCTCATCACGCAGCAGAGCCACGAGGAGCTCTTCAAAGTGCTGCGCAACAACAAAGTAGGTTTTGCATGTTTGTATCAAATCCGTGCGTTAGAGATGCGCAAATAGGCAATCATTTCATCCGCAACCGCATCACAAAAGTCGTCAACCATCCGCATCCAACCGAACTAACATTTAATGAAAACCGCACCCGCCCGTTGTTATATATCTAATATAGACGATGCAAGGCATTAGTGAGGTTATAAAGCTTTTGCCTGTTAAAGAAAGGAGACTGATCCAATGCAGCAGAGACATTCAATGCGTGCCACGCTGTCACGGCCCAGACGCACACCAGTGCGCAATCATCTGGGAGCCGCGCTGAGCGCACCTCCAAGAGCGCTCGCGCCACTCAAACTGCTGCGTTCTATCTTGTTTTAACATCCTGTGGCACTCTTCTGGGATCACGGCGGACGAAACTGCTCATGCTCAGGGTGTTTGTGGAGGTTCGGGGTTTTGCACAAATGTGATGCACCATAGTTAGATGTCCCGGTTTTGTGACTGTCGTAGACATAAACAGCGTCGCAGCTCTTGCAAATCACGTAGCCAGCATTACTATCATCCTGATTTACAACTTCATAAAAACGAGTCCGCGCTGAACTTTTCTGGCCTTTTTTCCCCTGGTTTTTAGTATTCCCTTTTTTAGTTTGTCGCGTACCACGTTTGCTGCCGGCGTTGCCATCTCTTTTTTTTTTTCTTCTTCTGTTGTGGCATATGCTGCAGGTGCCTGCTCGTTTTTCGTATGTGGGTAACAACATTTAACTACCGTATTTTCCGCACCATAAGGCGCCCTGGGTTATAAGCCGCGCCTTCAATGAACGGCATATTTCAAAACTTTGTCCACCTATAAGCCGCCCCGTGTTGTAAGCCGCATCTAACTGCGCTAAAGGAATGTCAAAAAAACAGTCAGATAGGTCAGTCAAACTTTAATAATATATTAAAAACCAGCGTGATGTGGGCGCGCATGGAGTCGTATATCAACATGGACGGAGCTGCGTGAAAAAAGCCACCCGGCCTCTTCGCGTAAACTTACCTTAACCACTCGCTCATCTTTTCTTCATCCATCCATCCCTTCGAGTTAGCTTTTTTGATGACGCCGGCTGGAAAGGTCTCTTTTGGCAAGGTCTTCCTTTTGAATATCACCATGGGTGGAAGTTTCTGGCCATTAGCATGGCAAGCTAGAACCACAGTGAAGGATGACTTCTCATTCCCTGTGGTGCGAATATTCATGCTCCCGTTGTATCCACAGTGCGGTTCACATGAATATCAAAAGTCAGTGGAACCTCGTCCATGTTGATAATGTTCTCTGGCCGGATCTTTTTTTCAGCTATCTTGTTTTTACAATATGCACGGAAAGTAGCCAGCTTTTCTTGAAAGTCTTTAGGCAGTTGCTGTGAAATAGTAGTCCGTGTGCGGATGGAGAGATTGCGTCTTTTCATGAACCGGAAACCTGTCGCTTAGTAGGAGCCATTTTGTGGTCTTTACAGATGTAAACACACAAAGGAAATGAAACGTAATATCCGCGCGCTTCTTCTTCTTCTACGCGGGCGGGTGGTTGCTTACAGTAGAAGAAGAAGCGCTTCCTGTTCTATGGGGGCGGGTGCTTACCTTGGCGGTTGCTTGCGTAGAAGAAGAAGCACTTCCTCTTCTACGGGGAAAAAAGATGGCGGCTGTTTACCGTAGTTGCGAGACCGAAACTTTATGAAAATGAATCTTAATATTCATCCATATATAAAGCGCACCGGGTTATAAGCCGCACTGTCAGCTTTTGAGTAAATTTGTGGTTTTTAGGTGCGGCTAATAGTGCGGAAAATACGGTATGTATATATATTTCCGAATTGGTTTAACTGCCACCCGCCTGAATCTATTTAAAATCTAATTTTTTTAAATTTCAACCGCCCGACCCGACCCGCGGATAAAATCTAATTTTTTTTTTATTTCAACCGCCCGACCCGCGGATAATCCGCGGACTCCGCGGTTGTGTCCGCAAACCGCGCATCTCTACCGTGCGTAGTTACTGTACTTTACACACATGCTCCTCTCACAGGTGAGCGAGCTGGAGAAGAAGGTGGTGGTGGTGGTGTCGGTTTCGCCTCAGTCCAGAGCCTCCCTCGCCGCATTCTACGGCCTGAGCAGCAGCGACGCAGGGAGGAGACTCACCTCTTTCTTCAAAGGCCTTGGTGAGTGTTCGGTTCAACACTTGGGATTTTGCAGCAGATTTCTTCTAAAAAAAAAAACACAGCGCTTGTGTCATATACTAGTTTTTTTGACTAGCTTATTTCACATCAGTGATTCTATCTCAAAGATGATTCATTTTGATACACTATATTGCCCAAAGTTTTTGGCCACCTGCTTTGACTCACATATGAACTTGAAGTGCCATAGGGTTCAATATGATGTGGGTCCACCTTTTGCAGCTATTACAGCTTCAACTCTTCTGGGTAGGCTGTCCACAAGGTTGCAGAGTGTGTTTATAGCAATATTCCACATACCTGCCAACTACTCCGGTTTTCCCGTAATTAGTACGGTTTTCATCAACCTATTCCGGGTTACGGTTGCAGTGATAAAAATACGTTTTTTCATTCATTAAAAATTTTTTTTTTTTTTAAAGTTTTATTCACGAAATCGCGTAACAACAATGACAATCGACACTGCTTCCCGTAACTTCCTATCGAGCCATTCCGAATGCCATGCGCGAGGCTATTTATAGCACCGCTGCCAAGCACGAGGCACCAGTTGCCATTGTTTCAAAACGAGCGAACGATCATGGAATCAGCCGGAGAAAAATCGCACACGAGTCTTAAACCAAAAAGAAAACTGCAGTCATTCCGTGAAGAAAATTCAAAAGCCTATCCGGGAATAATTATCCGTTCCAAAAAGGGTGAAAACTACGCGAATTGCACCTTGTGCAGACAAGATTTTTCGATCGGACACGGAGGAATTAGCGATGTAAAAGACCACGTTGGGACAAAAAAACACAAGTCTAATGCCGTTGCTAGCGATACAATTTGGATTTTAGCCACAAAAAGGTAATGACACCAATGTTATCTATTGGTATTGTTTAGTACTGTTATACTGTTAAAAGTGTTTATACTATTTATGCTTTCAAGTCCAAGTTGAAGAAATCTTGTTAAATGTTGACAGCATAACTACCAAAATACAGAAGTATGTCCTTAATATTTTTGCAGTGCTATTTCTGTTGAAACGTTAAAATGATTACATTAGAGATGTGATGTGCCACTTTTCAAGTGTCTGATGGCTTAAATTAATTTTCATTAATTTTTCATATTTTGAATTCTTTTGAAAGGCTTACAAAAAAACTACATTTGAATTGTAATTCCATGCTATTGACAGGACTATTAATTTTAATGAAGTTAGCTTACCATGTTTACAGTATGATAATTGTGATAGAAATGTGAATTTTAGGCACAGAATATTTTTTACAATTGAACAAGGCAGTAGATTATACAAGCTTGGACAGAAAGTTAATAATGACACCAATTTTCTTTTTAATGGAATTGTTTAGTACTGTTTTACCATTTGTTTACTGTAAAAAGTGTTTATACTGTTTATACTTTCAATTAACAAATTGAAGTCTTGTGAAAGGTTGACAGGATAACTGGCATTAACTGTCAAAATAATTTCAAACTATTGAAGTTAGCTTACAGAATAAACATGTCAATCAACCCATATGATTTTTGCTGTAATATTTTTGTTTTGAAAAGTCACTGTGACTGATAGAAAAGTGATGGTTTTAGCAACATTTTAACCTGTCTGAATGCTAATAATCATTTTGCGTCGGGGGGCGAAGCTGAACCCCCCACCAGAACTTTGTCCTGGACCTACCGGCCCTGGACCCTGGCTACTAGGTTTTTCTGATTTCAAAAGTTGGCAGGTATGATTCCACCATTCTTCCAAAAGCGCATTGGTGAGGTCACACACTGATGTTGGCAGAGAAGGCCTGGCTCTTAGTCTCCGTTCTAATTCATCCCAAAGGTGTTCCATTCGGGTTCAGGTCAGGACTCTGTGCAGGCCAGTCAAGGTCATCCACATCAGACTCTGTCATCCATGTCTTTATGGACCTTTCTTTGTGCACTGGTGCACAGTCATGTTGGAAGAGGAAGGGGCCCGCTCCAAACTGTTCCCACAAGGTTGGGAGCATGGAATTGTCCAAAATGTTTTGGTATCCTGGAGCATTCAAAGTTCTTTTCACTGGAACTAAGGGGCGAAGCCCAACTCCTGAAAAACAACCCCACACCATAATTCCTCCTCCACCAAATTTCACACTCGGCACAATGCAGTCCGAAATGTAGCGTTCTCCTGGCAACCTCCAAACCCAGACTGGTCCATCAGATTGCCAGATGGAAAAGCGTGTTTCATCACTCCAGAGAAGGCATCTCCACTGCTCTAGAGCAGTGGTTCTCAACCTTTTTTCAGTGATGTACCCCCTGTGAACATTTTTTTTAATTCAAGTACCCCCTAATCAGACCAAAGCATTTTTGGTTGAAAAAAAAGAGATAAAGAAGTAAAATACAGCACTGTGTCATCAGTTTCTGATTGATTAAATTGTATAACAGTGCAAAGTATTGCTCATTTGTAGTGGTCTTTCTTGAACTATTTGAAGAAAAAAAAAGATAGGTTTTTATTAAAATTTATAAAGGATTTTTGAATTGTTGCTATTTATAGAATATTTAAAAAAAATCTCACGTACCCCTTGGCATACCTTCAAGTACCCCCAGGGGTACGCGTACCCCCATTTGAGAACCACTGCTCTAGAGTACAGTGGCGACGTGCTTTACACCACTGCATCCCACGCTTTGCATTGGACTTGGTGATGCATGGCTTAGATGCAGCTGCTCGGCCATGGAAACCCATTCCATGAAGCTCTCTGCGTACTGTACGTGGGCTAATTGGAAGGTCACATGAAGTTTGGAGCTCTGTAGCAACTGACTGTGCAGAAAGTCTTTGCACTATGCCAGGGGTCGGCAACCTTTACCAGTCAAAGAGCCATTTTGACCAGTTTAATAAATTATAGAAGACAATGGGAGCCGCAATTTTTTTTTGAAATTTTAAATGAAATAACACTGCATACAAAGTTTTTTTTTGCTTTGTGCTATGTATAAACCAGGGGTCTCAGACACGCTGCCCACACCTTTATGTGGAATTTGAAAGCTGGTGCGGCACGCGGGTTGTAATCGAATGGCGTTTGTCAGCGTCATGCGTGCCGTGATGGTACAGCATATAGCACCCACTACAACCAGCGTGCATGATCAGCCATACGTTGTATGGTGTTTCCGCTTGTTCACGTAGGTGACAGCAAAGGTTAACAACCACACAGGTCACACTGATGGTGGCGGTGTAAAAAACAACAACTTTAACACTCTTACTAATAATACGCCACACTATGAACCCACACCAAACAAGAATGACAAACAAATTTCGGGAGAACATCTGCACCGTAACACAACATAAACACAACAGGACAAATACCCAGAATCCCATGCAGCCCTAACTCTTCCGGGATACGTTATACACCCCCCCCCCCCCGCTACCAAACCCCGCCCACCTCAACCGACGCACAGAGAGGGGGGGGGGGGGGGGGTTGATGTGTGAGGGAGCAGGGGTGGGGGCGGGGTTTGGTGGTAGCAGGGGTGTATAATGTAGCCCGGAAGAGTCAGGGCTGCATGGGATTCTGGGTATTTGTACTGTTGTGTTTATGTTGTGTTAAGGTGCAGATGTTCTCCAGAAATGTGTTTGTCATTCTTGTTTGGTTTTGGTTCAAAGTGTGGCGCATTATTAGTAAGAGTGTTAAAGTTGTTTTATATTGTCACCGTCAGTGTAACCTGTGTGGCTGTTGACCAAGTATGCCTTGCTGACACGTACGTGGGCAAGCAGAAGAAGTATATTGTATAACAAGTGATGGGCTGGCACGCTGTTAATACAGATTGTAGAGGGCGCCAAATGTTGTACCATCATGGCACGCCCTTATTATAGCCGTAAGGGTGAAAATCGGTGAGTATTAATCACGGGAGTTTTCTGCGAGAGGCACTGAAATACGGAAGTCTCACGGGAAAATTGGGGGGTTCAGCAAGTAAGCTGCTGAGCCGCATCAGAGTGATCAAAGAGCGGCTCCAGAGCCGCGGGTTTCCGACCCCTGCACTATGCTGACCTCTCTGTCAGATTACGTGGCCTACCACTTCATGGCTGAGTTGCGGTTGTTCCCAAACTCTTCACTTTTCTTATAATAAAGCAGACAGTTGACTTTGGAATATTTAGAAGTGAGGAAATTTCACAACTGGATTTGTTGCACAGGTGGCCACCTATGACAGTTCCACGCTGGAAATCACTGAAAGCGGCCCATTCTTTCACAAATGTTTGTAGAAACAGTCTCCATGCCTAAGTGCTTGATTTTATACACCGGGCCAAGTGATTAAGACACCTGATTCTCATCATTTGGATGGGTGGCCAAATACTTTTGGCAATACAGTGTTATCTACCTGAAGTCACCAGGTGGTGTATTTCAATGGAGGGCTGGACTCTTGCTCCGCAGGTGTCCACTACGTGTTTGACACCAGCTTCAGTCGGACCTTCAGCCTGCTGGAGAGCCAGCGAGAGTTTGTGGAGCGCTTTCAAAAGAACAAAGCCCTGCCCATGATGACGTCAGCATGTCCAGGTAAGGCCACTAAAATAATATTATCGTGACACAAACCTCTCTGGTCAACATTGGAATGGTCCAGGCTTGGTGTGTTCTGCTAAGGTTGGATCTGCTACGCGGAGAAGACACATGGCGACTTTGTCCTTCCTTACATCAGCACCACTCGCTCCCCTCAGCAGATGATGGGTTCGCTGGTCAAAGGCTACTTTGCAGAACGACAAGTATGAATACAGCTCTACTTCTATACCAGGGGTGGGCAATTCATTTTTACCTGAGCACTGATGGAGGGCCACACCGACAATATTTCAATTAAATTTTGCTCAAATTATTTTTGATATACCGTAAGATAAATAATAATAATAATAATTTCATTTAACCTAACTTAACTTTATACAAAAGCAGAATGCTTTTGATGGTTTTATTTTTAACACTGTCTTACACTACACTTCCTAAAGTATAATACAATGCAAAAATATCAATTACTGTCACTTTATCCTGCATCTTCTTTAAAAGTCCAACATTTTTCCCCGTCAGATTTGGACAACCATCTGTTGTCACACCTGCCAGCTTGTCCCATTTCAGTCCTAACATGTCCAAACACGCATTTACCTATGTCAGGGGTCGGCAACCTTTACCAGTCAAAGAGCCATTTTGACCAGTTTCACAAATTACAGAAAACAATGGGAGCCACAAAAAGTTTTTGAAATTTAAAATGAAATAACACTGCTTACATAGTTTTGTTTTTTTGCTTTGTGCTATGTATAAACCAGGGGTCTCAGACACGCTACTCACACCTTAATATGGATTTTGAACGCTGGTGCGGCACGCGGGTTTACCGTATTTTCCGCACTATTAGCCGCACCTAAAAACCACAAATTTACTCAAAAGCTGACAGTGCGGCTTTTAACCCGGTGCGCTTTATATATGGATTAATATTACGATTCATTTTCATAAAGTTTCGATCTCGCAACTTCGGTAAACAGCCGCCATCTTTTTTCCCGGTAGAACAGGAAGCGCTTCTTCTTCTACGCAAGCAACCGCCAAGGTAAGCACCCGCCCCCATAGAACAGGAAGCGCTTCTTCTTCTACTGTAAGCAACCACCCGCCCGCGTAGAAGAAGAAAAAGCGCGCGGATATCACCGTACGTTTCATTTCCTTTGTGTGTTTACATCTGTAAAGACCACAAAATGGCTCCTACTAAGCGACCGGGATCCGGTTCATGAAAAGACGCAATCTCTCCATCCGCACACGGATTTTTATTTCACAGCAACTGGAGCACGTACGGTGAATATTCGCACCACAGGGAATGAGAAGTCATCCTTCACTGTGGTTCTAGCTTGCCATGCTAATGGCCAGAAACTTCCACCCATGGTGATATTCAAAAGGAAGACCTTGCCAAAAGAGACCTTTCCAGTCTTTCCAGCCGGCGTCATCATAAAAGCTAACTCGAAGGGATGGATGAAGAAAAGATGAGCGAGTGGTTAAGGTAAGTTTAAGTTTACGCGAAGAGGCCGGGTGGCTTTTTTCACGCAGCTCTGTCCATGTTGATATACGTATGTTTGTGATTGCACATTTGCGTACATTTTGGGAGTGAACAGAGTTGTTAGAACGCTGGTTTTTAATATATTATTAAAGTTTGACTGACCTATCTGACTGTTTTTTTGACATTCCTTTAGCGCAGTTAGATGCGGCTTACAACACCGGGCGGCTTATAGGTGGACAAAGTTTTGAAATATGCCGATCATTGAAGGCGCGGCTTTTAACCCAGGGCGCCTTATGGTGCGGAAAATACGGTAATATGAATGGCGCTAGTCAGCGTCATGCGTACCGTGATGGTACAGTACAGCATATAGCACCCACTACAAACCAGCGTGCCTGATCAGCCACATGTTGTATGGAGCTTCCGCTTGCTTACGTAGGTTACAGCAATGCATACTTGGTCAACAACCACACAGGTTACACTGACGGTGGCGGTATAAAAAAAACAACTTTAACACCCTTACTAATAATGCGCCACACTGTGAACCCACACCAAACCAGAATGACAAACACATTTCGGAAGAACATCTGCACCGTAACACAACATAAACACAACAGGACAAATACCCAGAATCCCATGCAGCCCTAACTCTTCCGGGATACATTATACACCCCCGCTACCAAACCCTGCCCACCTCAACCGACGCACAGAGGGGCGGGGGTTGATATGTGAGGGAGCAGGGTTGGGTGGGGGCGGGGTTTGGTGGTAGCAGGGGTGTATAATGTAGCCCGGAAGAGTCAGGGCTGCATGGGATTCTGAGTATTTGTTCTGTTGTGTTAAGGTGCAGATGTTCTCCCGAAATGTGTCTGTCATTCTTGTTTGGTTTTGGTTCAAAGTGTGGCGCATTATTAGTAAGAGTGTTAAAGTTGTTTTATATGGCCACCGTCAGTGTAACCTGTGTGGCTGTGGACCAAGTATGCCTTGCTGTCACGTACGAGTGCAAGCAGAAGATGCATGCTGCATGACAGGCGATTGGACTGGCACTCTGTTAATACAGACTGTAAATGGCGTCAAATGCTGTACCATCGTGGAGCGCCCTTATTATAACTGTAAGGGAGAAAATCGATGAATATCTGCGAGAGGCACTGGAATCCGGAACTCTCCCGGGAAAATTGGGGGTTTCGGCAAGTAAGCTGCTGAGCCGCATCAGAGTGATCAAAGAGCCGCATGCGGCTCCGGAGCCGCGGGTTGCCGACCCCTGACCTATGTGAACAAGTCATTACCTGTGGTTGTCTCTTTAAATGACTGCATGGCTGCCAGCTCCTCCGTGATTTGAAAGTCTGCAGTTATCCCACGTAAGAAGATGAGCAGCTGGGCGGTGTCACGTACATCGCAGCTCTCATCCAAAGCCAGCGAAAAACAGTCAAAGTCGGCCGTTCTGTTCTTCAGCTGAAGCTCCAAGTTTCCAGCGATGGTCTCAACCCGCCTCGTTACAGTGCGCCCGGAGAGTGACACGTTTTCAGCGATGGTCCAAACACGCATTTACTTATGTGAACAAGTCATTACCTGTGGTTGTCTCTTTAATTGACTGCATGGCTGCCAGCTCCTCCGTGATTTGAAAGTCTGCAGTTATCCCACGTAAGAAGATGAGCAGCTGGGCGGTGTTACGTACATCACAGCTCTCATCCAAAGCCAGCGAAAAACAGTCAAAGTCGGCCGTTCTGTTCTTCAGCTGAAGCTCCAAGTTTCCAGCGATGGTCTCAACACGCCTCGTTACAGTGCGTCGGGAGAGTGACACGTTCTCAAATGCGTCCCTCTTCTCCGGGCATATCAGCGCAACAGAGTCCAATAAGCACTCCTTAATAAACTCTCCGTCAGAAAACGCCTTACTTTTTCTGTCAATTTTGTGAGAAATGACGAAACTTGTCCTGAAAGCTGCATCTCTGGGGGTGTGAAATATGGCAAAAAGTCCTTGTTGGGTTAGCAGTTTTACCATCAACATCAGCCTCCCTTGAGCCCGCTTCATCAGACAGATTCCGGTATGTTTCCTCGTGCTTCGTGATGTAGTGGCGATTCAAATTGTATTCTTTAAACACAGCAACCTGTGTACCACAAAGTAAGCACACGGCTTTACCTTTAATTTCTGTAAAGAAATACTTGGCAGTCCATGTCTTGTTGGAAACACGCCATTCCTCATCAACTTTTCTCTTTTTAGCGTCTCGGGGATAACCGGGCATCACTTGTTGCTGTGCACCTTCACTCACAGGTTACGCCCATAAATAACACTTTTCAAAATAAAAGCAGCACAGTTGTATTGCATGCACGACAGATGTTTTTTTAAATGTATTTTGTAATTTGTGATTGCCGCTGTTCACAATCGCGCAGGAGCATACGTCCACACGGAAGTAATACAAATAACGCTTTTCAAAACAAAAGCAGCACCGTTGTATTGCACACTCGACATAGATACTTTTTAAAATTTATTTTGTAATTTATGATGGGCCGGACAGGGACGCCCAGGTCTGTTTTACACTCTACTTCCCTCGGAGCTTGTCATTGTGCCACTCCTGCTGTGTTACTTGTCAGGGTCTGAGTCCGCAGCAGATCTATCACGTGGCGGTGATGCCCTGCTTCGATAAGAAACTGGAGGCGTCCAGGTCAGACTTCTACTTGAGCGACGCTGAGAGCAGAGAAGTGGACTGCGTCATCACGTCCGGTACTGATCTAATCTCAGCCCAGTTTGTATTACGTGAATGTGACACTTCATTCCTCCATCGTAGGTGAAGTCCAGAGAATGCTCGAGGAGGAAAATGTGTCTCTTGGTGATGTCCAGGCTGCGCCTTTAGATACATTGTAAGTTCCGGTGGTGCGTTTTGAACAAGATGGCGCAGCATGTCAGCTTTACCTCCCGTCCAGGTTCAGTAGCGTGAGAGATGAGGAGTTCCTGAGCCACGCCGGGAGCGGCTCAGGTGGTTACCTTCATCACGTCTTCACCTACGCGGCCAAGCAAATATTTGGCGAGGAGGTCAAGGAACTCACCTATAAGAGTCTCAGGTGGGCCTTTTTCTTTTTTTTTTAAATAAATACAGTCGTGGTCCAACGTTTACATACACTTGTGAAGGACTGTCAGGTTCAAACACCGATAAAATTTATTAAACAGACAAGAAGCAAGGAATTAAACCGAGACAGGATTCATTTTACCATATTTTTCGGAGTATAAGTCGCACCGGCCGTAAATGCATAATAAAGAAGGAAAAAAACATATAAGTCGCACTGGAGTATAAGTCGCATTTTTTGGGGAAATGTATTTGATAAAAGCCAACACCAAGAATAGACATTTGAAAGGCAATTTAAAATAAATAAAGAATAGTGAACAAGTAAAAAAATGAGCTAACCTCAACGAACCTATAATACCTTAAAATAAGTATATTATCACTAATAATAAGTGCACTTTTCTTGTTAGCAAAAACAAATATGAGACCTTTTTGCTCAATATGTTGAAAAATATTCTTAAATGCTAGTGCCATTATCTTGACATAATGATATGCGCTCGGCATTACATTTCTTGAAACCAGCAAACTTACACTAAAAACTATTTTATTTTTCTTGATGGAAAGGCAAAATGGCAAAGCTCAGGCAAATCATATTGTCTAAAAATGCATTTTCCCTTTGATAACATGACATCATCGCGCCAAGTGCGTGCTCTTTCAGTCAATTAGTGAGCAAGGAATATATATGTGTGTGTGTGTATACATATATACCGTATTTTTCGGAGTATAAGTCGCACCGGCCGGAAATGCATAACAAAGAAGGAAAAAAACATATATAAGTCGCACTGGAGTATAAGTCGCATTTTTGGGGAAATGTATTTGATAAAAGCAAACAGCAAGAATAGACATTTGAAAGGCAATTTAAAATAAAGAATAGTGAACAACAAGTAAAAAAATTAGCTAACCTCAACGAACCTATAATACCTTAAAATAAGTATATTCACACTAATAATAAGTGCACTTTTCTTGTTAGCAAAAACAAATATGAGACCTTTTTGCTCAATATGTTGAAAAATATTCTTAAATGAAGTAAATGCTAGTGCCGTTATCTTGACATAATGATATGCGCTCGGCATTACATTTCTTGAAACCAGCAAACTTACACTAAAAACTATTTTATTTTTCTTGATGGAAAGGCAAAATGGCAACGCTCAGGCAAATCATATTGTCTAAAAATGCATTTTTCCATGGATAACATGACATCATCGCGCCAAGTGCGTGCTCTTTCAGTCAATTAGTGAGCAAGGAATATATATGTGTGTGTGTGTATACATATATACCGTATTTTTCGGAGTATAAGTCGCTCCGGAGTATAAGTCGCACCGGCCGAAAATGCATAATAAAGAAGGAAAAAAACATATATAAGTCGCACTGGAGTATAAGTCGCATTTTTTGGGGGAAATGTATTTGATAAAAGCCAACAGCAAGAATAGACATTTGAAAGGCAATTTAAAATAAATAAAGAATAGTGAACAACAGGCTGAATAAGTGTACGTTATATGAGGCATAAATAAGCAACTGGTATGTTAACGTAACATATTATGGTAAGAGTCATTCAAATAACTATAACATATAGAACATGCTATACGTTTACCAAACAATCTGTCACTCCTAATCGCTAAATTCCATGAAATCTTATACGTCTAGTCCAGGGGTCGGCAACCTTTACCAGTCAAAGAGCCATTTTGACCAGTTTCGCAAATTATAGAAAATAATGGGAGCTGCAAATTGTTTTTGAAATTTGAAATGAATTAACACTGCACACAAAGTTTTTGTTTTGTTTTGTGCTATGTATAAACTAGGGGTCTCAGACACGCTGCCTATACCGGTGGCGGTATAAAAAAAAAACTATAACACTCTTACTAATAATGCGCCACACTGTGAACCCACACCAAACAAGAATGACAAACACATTTCGGGAGAACATCTGCACAGTAACACAACATAAACACAACAGGACAAATACCCAGAATCCCATGCAGCCCTGACTCTTCCGGGATACATTATACACCCCCGCTACCAAACCCCGCCCACCTCAACCGACGCACAGAGGGGGGGGGTCGTAAACCGTCAGTGTAACCTGTGTGGCTGTTGACCAAGTATGCCTTGCTGTCACGTACGTGTGCAAGCAGAAGATGTATATTGTATAACAAGTGTTGGGCTGGCACGCTGTTAATACAGATTGTGGAGAGCGCCAAATGTTGTACCATCATGGCACGCCCTTATTATAGCCGTAAGGGTGAAAATCGGTGAATATTAATCCCGGGAGTTTTCTGCGAGAGGCACTGAAATCCGGAAGTCTCACGGGAAAATTGGGGGGTTCAGCAAGTAAGCTGCTGAGCCGCATCAGAGTGATCAAAGAGACGCATGCGGATCCGGAGCCGCGGGTTGCCGACCCCTGAGCTAGTCTCTTACGTGAATGAGATAAATAATATTATTTGATATTTTACGGTAATGTGTTAATCATTTCACACATAAGTCGCTCCTGAGTATAAGTCGCGGGAACAAACTATGAAAAAAACTGTGACTTATAGTCCGAAAAATACGGTATTTGGGTGACATTTTTTTTGCAAACCAGTAATTGTAGTCTGCAAATGGTGTTGTTTTTGTTGAGTGTCGGTGTTGTCCAGAGCTTATAGTCCGAAAAATAAGGTAGCTCAATGAGGAGAGCGCGTACACCTGTACTCTTGTACAGTGTTGTCCCACGCTCTGACGAAAGGATTGCACGTTGCCTCTTTTATTTGGACTTTCCCCGATTACATGGCAACAGCTGTTTCGAAGGGGAGAGGGGGTCGTAAACAGCCGTTGCCCTCGGTCACAAAACGGTTCAAAGAAAAGATGCCTGGAGCTTGCGTCAGGTCTTTCTTCCTCTCCGCTTTGTAGATCTCGGGTCAAGACAAGATCTTCCCGTGGATCACAATAGATCAAAGAAACCGACACCTTCATGTCGCTTCCCATCGTACACTGTGGAGTTTTACAAGCCTTTTGCTTGGTAAGATCAAAGACAGCTTTTGTCTGCTCGCCGTGGAACTTATGGGTACAGGAAGTTTTGTGATAACTTACATACAATTATTCTGACCAGGACATAATGTCATGGCTGTCTTGAGTTTCCAATAATTTCTACAAACTTTTCTTTTTTGTGATAGTGATTGGAGCACATACTTGTTGGTCACAAAAAAAACATTCATGAAGTTTGCTTCTTTTATGAATTTATTATGGGTCTACTGAAAATGTGAGCAAATGTGCTGGGTCAAAAGTATACATACAGCAATGTTAATATTTGCTTACATGTCTCTTGGCAAGTTTACCTGCAATAAGGCGCTTTTGGTAGCCATTAGAGATGCGCGGTTTGCGGACACAACCGCGGAGTCCGCGGATTATCCGCGGGTCGGGCGGTTGAAAAAAAAAAAAAAATTAGATTTTATCCGCGGGTCGGGTCGGGCGGTTGAAATTAAAAAAAAATTAGATTTTAAATAGATTCAGGCGGGTGGCAGTTAAACCAATTCGGAAATATATATACATAGTTAAATGTTGTTACCCACATACGAAAAACGAGCAGGCACCTGCAGCATATGCCACAACAGAAGAAGAAAAAAAAAAAGAGATGGCAAAGCCGGCAGCAAACGTGGTACGCGACAAACTAAAAAAGGGAATACTAAAGACCAGGGGAAAAAAAGGCCAGAAAAGTTCAGCGTGGACTCGTTTTTATGAGGTTGTAAATCAGGATGATAGTAATGCTGGCTACGTGATTTGCAAGAGCTGCGACGCTGTTTATGTCTACGACAGTCACAAAACCGGGACATCTAACATGGTGCATCACATTTGTGCAAAACCCCGAACCTCCACAAACACCCTGAGCATGAGCAGTTTCGTCCGCCGTGATCCCAGAAGAGTGCCACAGGATGTTAAAACAAGATAGAACGCAGCTGCCTGCAGCAGTTTGAGTGGCGCGAGCGCGCTTGGAGGTGCGCTCAGCGCGGCTCCCAGATGATTGCGCACTGGTGTGCGTCTGGGCTGTGACAGCGTGGCACGCATTGAATGTCTCTGCTGCATTGGATCAGTCTCCTTTCTTTAACAGGCAAAAGCTTTATAACCTCACTAATGCCTTGCATCGTCTATATTAGATATATAACAACGGGCGGGTGGTGGATGGCGGGCGGGTGCGGTTTTGATTAAATGTTAGTTCGGGTGGATGGCGGATGGTTGACGACTTTTGTGATGCGGTTGCGGATGAAATAATTGCCTATCCGCGCATCTCTAGTAGCCATCCACAAGCTTCTGCTTGAATTTTTGACCACTCCTCTTGACAAAATTGGTGCAGTTCAGCTAAATGTGTTGCTTTTCTGACATGGACTTGTTTCTTCAGCATTGTCCACACCTTTAAGTCAGGACTTTGGGAAGGCCATTCTAAAACCTTCATTCTAGCCATTCCTTTACCACTTTTGACGTGTGTTTGGGGTCATTGTCCTGTTGGAACACCCAACTGCGCCCAAGACCCAACCTCCGGGCTGATGATTTTAGCTTGTCCTGAAGAATTCGGAGGTAATCCTCCTTTTTCATTGTCCCATTTACTCTCTGTAAAGCACCAGTTCCATTGGCAGCAAAACAGGCCCGGAGCATAATACTACCACCACCATGCTTGACGGTAGGGGATGGTGTTCTTGGGATTAAAGGCTTCACCTTTTCTCCTCCAAACATATTGCTGGGTATTGTGGCCAAACAGCTCCATTTTTGTTTCATCTGACCACTGAACTTTCCTCCAGAAGGTCTTATCTTTGTCCATGTGATGTCAGATGAAACAAAAATGGAGCCGTTTGGCCACAATACCCAGCAATATGTTTGGAGGAGAAAAGGTGAGGCCTTTAATCCCAGGAACACCATTCCTACCGTCAAGCATGGTGGTGGTAGTATTATGCTCTGGGCCTGTTTTGCTGCCAATGGAACTGGTGCTTTACAGAGAGTAAATGGGACAATGAAAAAGGAGGATGACCTCCAATTTCTTCAGGACAAGCTAAAATCATCAGCCCGGAGGTTGGGTCTTGGGCGCAGTTGGGCGTTCCAACAGGACAATGACCCCAAACGCACGTCAAAAGTGGTAAAGGAATGGCTAAATCAGGTTAGAATGAATGTTTTAAAATGGCCTTCCCAAAGTCCTGACTTAAACGTGTGGACAATGCCGAAGAAACAAGTCCATGTCAGAAAACCAACACATTTAGCTGAACTGCACCAATTTTGTCAAGAGGAGTGGTCAAAAATTCAAGCAGAAGCTTGTGGATGGCTACCAAAAGCGCCTTATTGCAGGTAAACTTGCCAAGGGACATGTAAGCAAATATTAACATTGCTGTATGTATACTTTTGACCCTCACATTTTCAGTAGACCCATAATAAATTCATAAAAGAACCAAAATTCATGAATGTTTTTTGTGACCAACAAGTATGTTCTCCAATCACAAAAAAATAAGAGTTGTAGAAATGATTGTAAACTCAAGACAGCCATGACATGATGTTCTTTACAAGTGTATGTACACTTTTGACCACCACTGTGCCCAGTGTAATAAAGCCGTCCTCAAGCTTATTCTCCCGTGCTCTTTCTTCAGGAATAAGGACTTCCAGGAGGTTACGCTGGAGAAGGACGGTGCAGTTGTTCTGAGTTTTGCTTCCACGTACGGCTTTCGCAACATCCAGAATCTGGTGCAGAAACTCAAGAAGGGAAAGTCGCCGTACCACTTTGTAGAGGTCATGGCCTGTCCCTCAGGTAGGAATGTTGCGAACTACACAAAACATTCACTTATACAGTGGAGGGATTCATTATTGCTGAATTTGTACGTTTACCTTCCGAAAAATGGCAGAGGCAGACAGAATATCAACAATAAAACATTAACAGTTGCACTTTTGTATTTGATCCCCAAGAAAAACGTAACTTACAGGTGTGCGTCATATGCTAAAGCTTTTGAGGCTGTCGCTTGGCAATTCAGTTTCAGTTCCTCTAGAACGGGGATGTCTCAAGTAAAACAAAATATATACATATAGTGGCTGAAGTAAAAAAAAAAAAAAATTACACACACACACACACATATATATATATATATATATATATATATATATATATATATATATATATATATATATATATATATATATATATATATATATATATATATATATATATATATATATATATATATATATATATATATCCATCCATCCATCCATCTATCTTCTTCCGCTTATCCGAGGTCGGGTCGCGGGGGCAGCAGCCTAAGCAGGGAAGCCCAGACTTCCCTCTCCCCAGCCACTTCGTCCAGCTCCTCCCGGGGGATCCCGAGGCGTTCCCAGGCCAGCCGGGAGACATAGTCTTCCCAACGTGTCCTGGGTCTTCCCCGTGGCCTCCTACCGGTCGGACATGCCCTAAACACCTCCTTAGGGAGGCGCTCGGGTGGCATCCTGACCAGATGCCCGAACCACCTCATCTGGCTCCTCTCCATGTGGAGGAGCAGCGGCTTTACTTTGAGCTCCCCCCGGATGGCAGAGCTTCTCACCCTATCTCTAAGGGAGAGCCCCGCCACCCGGCGGAGGAAACTCATTTCGGCCGCTTGTACCCGTGATCTTGTCCTTTCGGTCATAACCCAAAGCTCATGACCATAGGTGAGGATGGGAACGTAGATCGACCGGTAAATTGAGAGCTTTGCCTTCCGGCTCAGCTCCTTCTTCACCACAACGGATCGATACAGCGTCCGCATTACTGAAGACGCCGCACCGATCCGCCTGTCGATCTTACGATCCACTCTTCCCTCACTCGTGAACAAGACTCCAAGGTACTTGAACTCCTCCACTTGGGGCAAGATCTCCTCCCCAACCCGGAGATGGCACTCCACCCTTTTCCGGGCGAGAACCATGGACTCGGACTTGGAGTTGCTGATTCTCATCCCAGTCGCTTCACACTCGGCTGCGAACCGATCCAGTGAGAGCTGAAGATCCTGGCCAGATGAAGCCATCAGGACCAAATCATCTGCAAAAAGCAGAGACCTAATCCTGCAGCCACCAAACCGGATCCCCTCAACGCCTTGACTGCGCCTAGAAATTCTGTCCATAAAAGTTATGAACAGAATCGGTGACAAAGGGCAGCCTTGGCGGAGTCCAACCCTCACCGGAAACGTGTCCGACTTACTGCCGGCAATGCAGACCAAGCTCTGACACTGATCATACAGGGAGCGGACCGCCACAATCAGACAGTCCGAAACCCCATACTCTCTGAGCACTCCCCACAGGACTTCCCGAGGGACACGGTCGAATGCCTTCTCCAAGTCCACAAAGCACATGTAGACTGGTTGGGCAAACTCCCATGCACCCTCAAGGACATATATATATAGGATACATATATATATATATATATATATATATATATATATATATACACACACAAGTTTTTTTTACTTGGCTCAAGTAAAAAAAAAAATATATAATTTTTTTTTAATTTTTTTACTTGAGCCACTATATATATTTTTTTGTTTGTTTTTGTTTTACTTGAGCCACTCCTTGACGCCTCTATGGTAAAAAAAAATAAATAAAAAATATATATATATATATAAATTTTTTACTTGAGCCAAGTAGAAGAAAAAAATATATATACGTACATATATATGTATATACATATATGTATATACATTATTTTTATTTTATTTTTTTACTTGAGCCATTTCTTGACGCCTCTATGGATAATTTTGCAATACCTTCATTGTAATGCTACATTCAACTTAACGGTTACACGGAGCATCATGTAATGTGGACTCACCCTCAACTGTCGACTAATCCCGCAGGGTGCCTGAACGGGGGCGGGCAGGTGAAGCCGTCCCCGGGTCAGAACCCAAAGGAGTTCCTCCGGAAAGTCGAGGAGCTCTACATGGCGGAACAACCTCAAGCGCCGGAGGACGACTCTCACGTGTCCGAGCTGTACCAGTCGTGGCTGCTCAGCGTGGGCGAGGAGCGCGCTAAAGAGCTGCTGCACACGCGCTACCACGCCGTGGAGAAGATGACCAACGGGCTCGCTATGAAGTGGTGATGACTGACAGGCCTTCTAGGGACGGCGTGGCTCAGTCAGCATCCTGAGGGTTCCTGGTTTTCGACCCCCACCATCCTAGTCGGAGATGAGATGCAAATGCCAATTTAAATTATGTACATTATTCCTTTTAAATGTAACATTTGAAGTAGTTAATGTAATAATTGTACAAATATATTTTCACCAAATAAAACCAAAAGTTTTTAATTGACCAATGTGTTTGTCTTACCCGGTAAGGTACTGCAGGGTCCACATAAGACATGTTTACTCTACTCCTCCATCACCAAGTACAAGTAATTGTCCTCCAGGTGGGACATCACCTTTAGCTTCATGTTGTGACCCACACGCGCATGCGTACTCACGCTCTGATACAGCGTAAAGTAAATAGCGCAAAGTTAGGCGAACATATTGCAACTAGTGTACCTAAGGACATTACCACCTGTAAAATACTTAAGTTACTGTTGTAACTTTATGGACTTGCCTCTTTTTGATGTTAAGTTCCTGTTATAAGCTGTTATGCAGTATATGCCTTGAGCTCTTATTTTGAAGGCGCGAAGACATATACTTCGAATCCCACCGCTGCCACCAATGTAACCGAGGGTTTATATATGTCGCCTATACTGTATAAAACTACAAAATAACAAACACGAGGACCACTTTATTTCGTTTGTTTTCAAAAACAAACAAACTCCGCTCCACCACAACGTGTAACTACTTCCGCTCTACCACAACGTGTCACCACTTCCGCTCTTAGCGCCTTCAAAATAAGAGCTCGAGGCATACACCGTATAACAGCTTATAACAGGAACTTATCATAAAGAGGCAAGTCCACAAAAATAGGTTACATACCTCCCCTCCTACAAAAAGAAACGTTTTCGTTTCAACACAACACAATAAGTGCAAAAACAACAGGCGGAGTTAAAACAAGTGTCACCACTTCCGCTCTTAGCGCCTTCAAAATAAGAGATCGAGGCATATACTGTATAACAGCTTATAACAGGAACTTAACATCTCAAAGAGGCAAGTCCATTAAAATAGGTTTCACTGTGTACACACTAATATATAGTAGCCTGTTGTTTTTTTTTAATTGAAAAAGAGTTAAAGCCAAACGCATCACGATGTGAAAAGCAAGTGGAAAACTACATTTCCGCACTGTGTTATCGCGAGATCAGACAGCTGACGTCATCAGTCATACCTAGACATTTCAATCGAGTCAGAAACATTCAACGTACCGTGGCCCTGTCGAACTAGCATTAAACTTATGCATTACATAAGCGTAATAAATATATCTATAATGAACGATAATGCAGTGTACAATAAGTAGCATTATGGTATTTTGTTATTGTGGTCAAAAGTTTACATACACTTGTAAAGAGCATAATGTCATGGCTGTCTTGAGTTTCCAATCATTTCTACAACTCTTTTTTTTTTTTGTGATAGAGTGATTGGAGCACATACTTGTTGGTCACAAAAAACATTCATGAAGTTTGCTTCTTTTATGAATTTATTATGGGTCTACTGAAAACTGAAACAAAAAATTGAGCTGTTTGGCCACAATAGAAAAAGTGAGGTCTTTAAACCCAGGAACACCATGCCTACCGTCAAGCATGGTGGTAGTAGTATTATGCTCTGGGCCTGTTTTGCTGCCAATGGAACTGCTGCTTTACAGAGAGTAAATGGGACAATGAAAAAGGAGGATTACCTTCAAATTCTTCAGGACAAGCTAAAATCATCAGCCCGGAGGTTGGGTCTTGGGCGCAGTTGGGTGTTCCAACAGGACAATGACCCCAAAACACACGTCAAACGTGGTAAAGGAATGGCTAAATCAGGCTAGAATTAACATTTTAGAATTACCTTCCCAAAGTCCTGATTTAAACTTGTGGACAATGCTGAAGAAACAAGTCCATGTCAGAAAACCAACACATTTAGCTGAACTGCAACAATTTTGTCAAGAGGAGTGGTCAAAATTTCAACCAGAAGCTTGTGGATGGCTACCAAAAGCGCCTAGTGGTTAGCGTGTCTGCCCTGAGATGGCTAGGTGGTGAGTTCAAACCCCGGCCGAGTCATACCAAAGACTATAAAAATGGGAGCCATTACCTCCCCGCTTGGCACTCAACATCAAGGGTTGGAAATTTGGATTAAATCACCAAAAATGATTCCCGGGCGCGGCCACCGCTGCTGAACAAGGGGATGGGTCAAATGCAGAGGAACAATTTCACCATGGTTGTGTGTGACATCATTGGTACTTTAACTTAACTCATACTTGCCAACCCGCCCGGATTTTCCGGGAGACTCCCGAAATTCAGCGCCTCTCCCGAAAACCTCCCGGGACAAATTTTCTCCCGAAAAACTCCCGAAATTCAGGCGGACCTGAGTGACGTGTTGACAACACACAACAACAGTGTCTACCGTAAAGCAGTTTGTCTGCTGTAAACAGCAATGTTGTGACACTTTTAAACAGGACAATACTGCCATCTACTGTACATGCATATGTGACCCACCCATAATGTGTCACATTTTTGTGTTGATTTATTTATTTATTTTATGGTTTGAATTCGTTTTTGGAGCTGTCATTACACATTTATCAGTATTCACATTGGTCAGTAGAGGGCAGTAGGGCGTTTCTTCCCAATTGAATGCTATCACCTGCAGACCGGAAGTGTATTGTCATTCTGATGAGAGCGACCAGTCTGTGAACAACTGAAACGCTTTTTCCTCCTGTGTAACAGGTTAGTTTAACTCACTGAATAATATCCATGTGATCTTTATAAGTTTAAGTACACATTCTGATGGTGGAGCCTAACTCTAAAGTGTTTGTGAGTTGTAGTTTGTAAATGAACACTGAAATTCAAGTATTTATTTTAAATATATATATACACACAGGTAAAAGCCAGTAAATTAGAATATTTTGAAAAACTTGATTTATTTCAGTAATTGCATTCAAAAGGTGTAACTTGTACATTATATTTATTCATTGCACACAGACTGATGCATTCAAATGTTTATTTCATTTAATTTTGATGATTTGAAGTGGCAACAAATGAAAATCCAAAATTCCGTGTGTCACAAAATTAGAATATTACTTAAGGCTAATACAAAAAAGGGATTTTTAGAAATGTTGGCCAACTGAAAAGTATGAAAATGAAAAATATGAGCATGTACAATACTCAATACTTGGTTGGAGCTCCTTTTGCCTCAATTACTGCGTTAATGCGGCGTGGCATGGAGTCGATGAGTTTCTGGCACTGCTCAGGTGTTATGAGAGCCCAGGTTGCTCTGATAGTGGCCTTCAACTCTTTTGCGTTTTTGGGTCTGGCATTCTGCATCTTCCTTTTCACAATACCCCACAGATTTTCTATGGGGCTAAGGTCAGGGGAGTTGGCGGGCCAATTTAGAACAGAAATACCATGGTCCGTAAACCAGGCACGGGTAGATTTTGCGCTGTGTGCAGGCGCCAAGTCCTGTTGGAACTTGAAATCTCCATCTCCATAGAGCAGGTCAGCAGCAGGAAGCATGAAGTGCTCTAAAACTTGCTGGTAGACGGCTGCGTTGACCCTGGATCTCAGGAAACAGAGTGGACCGACACCAGCAGATGACATGGCACCCCAAACCATCCCTGATGGTGGAAACTTTACACTAGACTTCAGGCAACGTGGATCCTGTGCCTCTCCTGTCTTCCTCCAGACTCTGGGACCTCGATTTCCAAAGGAAATGCAAAATTTGCTTTCGTCAGAAAACATGACTTTGGACCACTCAGCAGCAGTCCAGCTCTTTTTTTCCTTAGCCCAGGTGAGACGCTTTTCGCGCTGTTTCTTGGTCAACAGTGGCTTGACACGAGGTATGCGGCAGTTGAAACCCATGTCTTTCAAGCGTCTCTTGGTGGTGGATCTTGAAGCACTGACTCCAGCAGCTGTCCACTCCTTCTGAATCTCCCCCACATTTTTGAATGGTTTTTTTTTCACAATCTTGACCAGGATCCCTATCGCTTGTACACTTTTTCTAACCACAGTTTTTCCTTCCCTTTGCCTCTCCATTAATGTGTTTGGACACAGAGCTCTGAGAACAGCCAGCCTCTTCAGCAATAACCTTTTGTGTCTTTCCCTCCTTGTGCAATGTGTCGATGGTTGCCTTTTGGACAGCTGTCAAATCTGAAGTCTTCCCCATGTTTGTGTAGGCTTCAGAACTGGACTGAGAGACCATTTAAAGCCCTTTGCAGGTGTTTTGAGTTAATCAGCTGATTAGTTTGTGGCACCAGGTGTCTTCAAAATTTAACCCTTACACAATATTCTAATTTTGTGACACACGGAATTTTGGATTTTCATTTGTTACCACTTCAAATCATCAAAATTAAATGAAATAAACATTTGAATGCATCAGTCTGTGTGCAATGAATAAATATAATGTACAAGTTACACCTTTTGAATGCAATTACTGAAATAAATCAAGTTTTTCAAAATATTCTAATTTACTGGCTTTTACCTGTATATATATATATATATATATATATATATATATATATATATATATATATATATATAGCTAGAATTCACTGAAAGTCAAGTATTTCTTATATATATATATATATATATATATATATATTAACCACACCCCCAACCACGCCCCCGCCCCCCACCTCCCGAAATCGGAGGTCTCAAGGTTGGCAAGTATGACTTAACTTTAACTGTATGTGTACTTTTGACCCAGCAGATTTGCTCACATTTTCAGTAGACCCATAATAATAAATTCATAAAAGAACCAAACTTCATGAATGTTTTTTGTGACCAACAAGTGTTTTCTTTCTTTAGCACATGTATTTTAGGGCAGTTGACATTATTCAGTGCGTGGAACATTTAATGCAGACAACAAATGAGTATTGCTCAAAGCATTTACTAGATGAAACATATTACTTCAAGACTTAACACTTTAAAATAACACATAGTTTAAACTATATAAAGAAATTACCCTTAAGTATTTTTTTTTGTACATCAATATTTACAATCTCAACTATTTTCCTCATGCGAAGCAGTAATTCAATGGCCATATTCCTTTAAAACCAACAAATGCCAAACACAACTTTTACTCAAAAATGACTGCTTACCTTTTGCCTTGCATTGTCATGAAACAAAGCGTGCTTTGGTTAAGAGTGAGTGATGATTGGACGATGATTAGCAGAAAGTTCTTATTGTGTGTACATATTGCAGTAGCAGAGTCTAGTGTGCACTGAGCATCACTCCTTCGGCACCCTGAAGCCGTCCTTCTCCTTGCGGAGACACCTCATCGTCTCGATCGGATTGGTCTGAGTGACATGATCTTGTACCGTCTTCTCTCTAAATAGGAAATATAAACATGAGTGTGTCCGCAACCAAACTATTGTGTGTATGCGACATACTTGACTCTCATAAACGGGTTAAAGGTGAATTCATCTTCCAAAGTGGATGGGATGGTAGGTTCTCCATTGCTGCATTTCTCCTACAATCACGAGTAACAGAATGAGTGGTCATGTGACAGATGCGACAATAAAGTGGTCAATAAATACCTTTGCCCAAGCAAGCTTCTTCTGAATGACTTCATTGTCAGGCTCCACGTGGCGTGCAAACTTCAGATTGCTGACGGTGTACTCATGACCACAGTAGACACGCTTCAACAGAAATATATACTCGTTTAAATATTCACATGCATTGCAACCTCTAAATAAGAGGAGTTTGACAGTTTGTCTCCCAAGAATATGCCTCTAATGCAGGGGTTTTCAACCCTTTTTGAGGCAAGGCACATTTTTAAAAAATTCGTTAAGGACAGGTTTGTTTGCTTGTCATTGCCAAATTTGCGGGACACAGTTTGAATATGTTATCACAACATAATAATAGTATTAAAACCTCTTAAGGCCCAAGCTGTTTATTTACATGCTTTTTTTTTTATTTCTCTTTGCTATTTGGGCTTATTGGACCCTAATTAGAATAAAAACTAAGAATCATCTTTTGATATGATGTACTTAGTCCATAAGTACACAAACGTGTACTTCATGTTTAGTGACATGCTAATTCTTATTTTTTCCAAATTCCATTGTATGTTATACCATACTACGCCAACCCTCCCGGATTTTACGGGAGACTCCCGAAATTCAGCGCCTCTCCCGAAAACCTCCCGGGACAAATTTCCTCCCGAAAATCTACCGAAATTCAGGCTAACCCATAATATAAACAGCGTGCCTGCCCAATCACGTTATAACTGTAGAATGATGGAGGGCGAGTTCTCGGTTTCTTATGTGGGTTTATTGTTAGGCAGTTTCATTAACGTCCTCCCAGCGCGGAAACAACACACAACAACAGCAGTCACGTTTTCGTCTACCGTAAAGCAGTTCGTCTGCCGTAAACAGCAATGTTGTGACACTCTTAAACAGGACAATACTGCCATCTAGTGCATTTGATGAAAGCACTTTTGTGCGTGCCACACAGCAATGCATCATCAGAGAGGGTGTTCAGCATGGTTCGAAAAATAGTGACAGAGAATAGATGGACAATTCAACCCTTAACTCAACAATGAGTAGATGAGTGTTATGTGTGTGTATATGTGTAAATAAATGAACACTGAAATTCAAGTATTTATTATATATATATATATATATATATATATATATATATATATATATATATATATATATATATATATACACACATACACACACACACAGTATATATAAATATATATAATAAAATAAATATATATTTATAGCTAGAATTCACTTAAATTCAAGTATTTACTTTATATATATATATATATATATATATATATAAAATAAAAGAAAAATATATAGCTAGAATTCACTGAAAGTCAAGTATTTCTTTTATATATATATATACATATATATATACACACACAGTATATATAAATATATATAATAAAATAAATATATATTTATAGCTAGAATTCACTGAAATTCATTTATTTTATATATATATATATATATATATATATATATATATATATATATATATATATATATATAAAATAAAATAAATATATATAGCTAGAATTCACTGAAAGTCAAGTATTTCTTTTATATATACACTACCGTTCAAAAGTTTGGGGTCACCCAAACAATTTTGTGTTTTCCATGAAAAGTCACACTTATTCACCACCATAGGTTGTGAAATTAATAGAAAATAGAGTCAAGACATTGACAAAGTTAGAAATAATGATTTGTATTTGAAAAAAGATTGTTTTTACATCAAACTTTGCTTTCGTCAAAGAATCCTCCATTTGCAGCAATTACAGCATTGCAGACCTTTGGCATTCTAGCTGTTAATTTGTTGAGGTAATCTGGAGAAATTGCACCCCACGCTTCTAGAAGCAGCTCCCACAAGTTGGATTGGTTGGATGAGCACTTCTTGCGTACCATACGGTCAAGCTGCTCCCACAACAGCTCAATGGGGTTCAGATCTGGTGACTGCGCTGGCCACTCCATTACTGATAGAATCCCAGCTGCCTGCTTCTTCTCTAAATCGTTCTTGCACAATTTGGAGGTGTGTTTTGGGTCATTGTCCTGTTGTAGGATGAAATTGGCTCCTATCAAGCGCTGTCCACTGGGTATGGAATGGCGTTGCAAAATGGAGTGATAGCCTTCCTTATTCAGAATCCCTTTTACCCTGTACAAATCTCCCACCTTACCAGCACCAAAGCAACCCCAGACCATCACATTACCTCCACCATGCTTAACAGATGGCGTCAGGCATTCTTCCAGCATCTTTTCAGTTGTTCTGCGTCTCACAAACGTTCTTCTTTGTGATCCAAACACCTCAAACTTGGATTCATCCGTCCACAACACTTTTTTCCAGTCTTCCTCTGTCCAATGTCTGTGTTCTTTTGCCCATCTTAATCTTTTTCTTTTATTGGCCAGTCTCAGATATGGCTTTTTCTTTGCCACTCAGCCATGAAGCCCGGAATCCCGCAGCCGCCTCTTCACTGTATATGTTGACACTGGTGTTTTGCGGGTACTATTTAACGAAGATGCCAGTTGGGGACCTGTGAGGCGTCTGTTTCTCAAACTAGAGACTCTAATGTACTTATCTTCTTGCTCAGTTGTGCAACGCGGCCTCCCACTTCTTTTTCTACTCTGGTTAGAGCCTGTTTGTGCTGTCCTCTGAAGGGAGTAGTACACACCGTTGTAGGAAATCTTCAATTTCTTAGCAATTTCTCGCATGGAATAGCCTTCATTTCTAAGAACAAGAATAGACTGTCGAGTTTCAGATGAAAGTTCACTTTTTCTGGCCATTTTGAGCGTTTAATTGACCCCACAAATGTGGTGGTCCAGAAACTCAATCTGCTCAAAGGAAGGTCAGTTTTGTAGTTTCTGTCTTGAGCTAAACTGTTTTCAGATGTGTGAACATGATTGCACAAGGGTTTTCTAATCATCAATTAGCCTTCTGAGCCAATGAGCAAACACATTGTACCATTAGAACACTGGAGTGATAGTTGCTGGAAATGGGCCTCTATGTAGATATTGCACCAAAAACCAGACATTTGCAGCTAGAATAGTCATTTACCACATTAGCAATGTATAGAGTGTATTTCTTTAAAGTTAAGACTAGTTTAAAGTTATCTTCATTGAAAAGTACAGTGCTTTTCCTTAAAAAATAAGGACATTTCAATGTGACCCCAAACTTTTGAACAGTAGTGTATATATATATATATATATATATATATATATATATATATATATATATATATATAATATATACTTGACGAAATACTAAGTCAAGTATATATATACATACATATATATATATATATATATATATAAGAAATACTTGACAAAATACTAAGTCAAGTATTTCATATATATATATATATATATATATGAAATACTTGACTTGGTGAATTCTAGCTGTAAATATACTCCTCCCCTCTTAACCACGCCCCCCGTCCCCCGAAATCGGAGGTCTCAACGTTGGCAAGTATGTGTTATACTCTTCTGACACCACCAGGTGGCAGTATAAGTGTCCACATAAGTGGCCATAAGACCCCAATTCAGTAGTGTACACAATTTTGGAAATAAGAGCTAAAAGGTGCTGTCCACGTATGTGGCCACTCAGCCTTTAGAGGTTTTAAAAGCCCTATCGTCGACCAAAATGATATCATTTATATCGTCTGTATAGAGCAACTCTGAACACAATCTTCAGCTTTTAAGATGCACAGTTCATAGTGGTTAACTTCTGTTAAGAATATGAAAAAGCACAATGTCTCTCTTCACTTTCTATAGACTACTTGGACATCACTAACTCTCACAATCGGTGATAAGGCAATATGTAGTTTGTAATATTTACAATTAATTGATTAATTAATACATGTTTGCTACCTCTCTTTGCTTATAATGTATATTTTCTGCTGGATCTACTATTTATTTAATGCTGCCCTTTTTTGTTGCTGCAGCTGTTACATATACTGTAATATTGTACATGGTTATTGGGATTTGTTTTATATTGTATATATTATATAATATAATATAATATGTAAATATTACATGTGTTATATTGCTAATATGGTACATTTTTAGTCTACTTTATACCTTTTGTTTTTGCCCTCTTTTTGTGCCCTTGTGTGCATTATCCTTTCCATCCTTGGTAACTGAGCTACTGTGTGGAACAATTTCCCTTGTGGATCATTAAAGTTTGCCTAAGTCTAAGTCTTGATAGCGATTAACTTCTTTTTACACTTGTAAAATGTTTAGCTAATAAAGCTTTTTTTTAATAAAATGTGGACAGTTAGGGATAAAGTGTATTGTAAATATAAGACTCAATATTCCATGACCACATATTTTATGACATACCGTTTCGCCAGGAAGTCGTCCCAGAATCTCGATCAAAGCTTTATACATTTGCTCAGCAGTCCCCTCAAAGAATTTACCACATCCGGCCACAAACAGCGTGTCCCCTGCATGGAGAAAAAAAAAAATCTTTACCCTTGATGGAATTAAAGTCACATGACAGGCTGCTGACTTTTATTCATTGAACATCATCAAAATATTATTATTAGAAATGTCCCATAATATCGGACCGGTATCGGTTTCAAAATTATGGGTATCGGTTTCAAAAAGTAAAATGTATGACTTTTTAAAAGGCCGCTGTGTACACGGACGTAGGAAGAAGTAAAGAGCGCCAATAAACCTTAAAGGCGTGCCGGCCCAGTCACACAATATCTACGGTTTTTCACACACACAAGTGAATGCAAGGCATACTTGGTCAACAGCCATACAGGTCACACTGAGGGTGGCCGTATAAACAACTCTAACACTGTTACAAATATGCGCCACACTGTGAACCCACACCAAACAAGAATGACAAACACATTTCGGGAGAACATCCGCACCGTAACACAACATAAACACAACGGAACAAATACCCAGAACCCCTTGCAGCACTAACTCTTCCGGGACGCTACATTATACACCCCCCGCTACCTTCTACCTCAACCACGCTCACCTCAACCTCCTCATGCATTAAATTCCAAGCTGCTGTTTTGAGGCATGTTAAAAAAAAGAATGCACTTTGTGACTTCAATAATAAATATGGCAGTGCCATGTTGGCATTTTTTTCCATAACTTGAGTTGATTTATTTTGGAAAACCTTGTTATATTGTTTAATGCAGGGGTGCTCACACTTTTTCTGCAGGCGAGCTACTTTTCAATTGATCAAGTCGTGGGGATCTACCTCATTCATATATATAATTTATATTTACTTATTTATGAAATATATGTTTTTGTTAACAAGTTAAAGGTGTTTAATGATAATGCAAGCATGTTCAACACATATAGTTAATATTGTTAACAACTTAAAGGTGGTTAAAGATAAAACAAGCATGTTTAACACATATAGTTAATATTGTTAACAACTTAAAGGTGGTTAAAGATAATACAAGCATGTTAACACATATAGTTAATATTGTTAACAAGTTAAAGGTGGTTAAAGATAATACAAGCATGTTTAACACATATAGATTCCTTTCTTTCATGAAGACAAGAATATAAGTTGGTGTATTACCTGATTCTGATGACTTGTATTGATTGGAATCAGACAGTGGTGATGATAACGTCCGCATTTTCGAATGGAGGAGAAAAAAAGTCCTCCTTTCTGTCCAATACTAAATGAAAGTGGTTGGTTTTTGGCATCTTATTTGTCCAGCTTCCGTACTCCTTTGTATACACTTTACAAGAAATACATTGTCGGCAAACTCCGTAGCTTGCTAGCTTGTGCACGCCAGCTTTCTGAGACTCTTATTTTGGTAGCGCAGGCAGGATGAAGCAGAGCTTTTATTGTGCAACTGTGCAGTCGGTCTTTGGAGTTTTGACGACAGGTACGGCGCCAGAGTCTGTTGAAATAAAGTGTTTCTCGCCTTCCAGTCGGTAATTTTAATGAGCTGGCAGCAGCCAGCGTCATCTCAGAAGACCCTCGGGTGCCGTGAATGTCAATCAAGTGACGAAAGTGACGTCATAGTGAAGATTTATGATCGCTCATTTTTAGGACTATTTTTTTTAATGCCTGGCTGGTGATCGACTGACACACCCTCCGAGATCGACCGGTAGATCGCGATCGACGTAATGAGCACCCCTGGTTTAATGCATCACAACAAAATTAGGCATAATAATGTGTTAATTCCACCACTGTATATATCGGTTGATATCGGAATCGGTAATTAAGAGTTGGACAATATCGGCAAAAAAGCCATTATCGGACATCTCTAATTATTACTATACTATTATTGACGCTTGCAAGACGGGTTCTACCTGTGAAAACAGCTGGAGGCTCGGAGCTGTTGTCTTTGGTGACGTAGTAGCAGATGTGGCCGGTCGTGTGGCACGGCGTGAACAGACACTTCACATTAAGCGATCCCACCTGCAGGGATGATATTAGTGCTACTAATCATGTGTGTTGCTTATATGCTCATGTGTCTTACTTTGAAACTGTGGGAGTGGGTGACTTTTTTCGTGAGGGCATCTACTCTGTCGTCACCTCCGTAGACTTTCAGGCCGGGCATGAGCTTCACCATCTTCTCATTGCCTCCGGCATGATCCCTGATGAGGGGAAACAACAACACTTATTATATTACGATAAATGTGGATGAACCAAGAGAGATGGAATCATTCTTGCTGCCTACCAGTGGTGATGGGTGGTCAGGACTGTTGTGAGTCTCACGCCATGTTTTCTGACTGCCTCCACCACCTGGAAGTAAGCAACATTATCCAACATTATTCATCATTCTTAGAGGCCGCTGACTCATGCTGTATACGAGAAAAAAACAGGAAAAACATGTTTTTAATAACTCCACAAGTTGGCAGAAGCTGCATTTGAAGTGTCGTCCAGCAGGTTATTGACATCTGCACGTGCATTAAGCTTTAAAGTCAAAGTTAAAGTACCACTGATAGTCACACAGTAGAGACGCGCGGATAGGCAATTATTTCATCCGCAACCGCATCAGAAAGTCGTCAACCATCCGCCATCCACCCGATGTAACATTTGATCAGAACCGCACCCGCCCGCAGTTATATATCTAATATAGACGATGCAAGGCATTAGTGAGGTTATAAAGCTTTTGCCTGTTAAAGAAAGGAGACTGATCCAATGCAGCACAGACATTCGCGTGCCACGCTGTCACGGCCCAGACGCACACCAGTGCGCAATCATATGGGAGCCGCGCTGAGCGCACCTCCAAGCGCGTCTCACTGCCGGCGACGGCCGGGTATGGGCCCGACGCTCCAGCGCCATCCATTCATCTTTGTTGTAGCGGTGTAGCGTGCAAGGACGGGAGTGGAAGAAGTGTCAAAAGATGGAGCTAACTGTTTTAATGACATTCACACTTTACTTCAATCAATAACGGAGCAGCATCTCTTCATCCAGAAACAACAACAAATGTGTCTCATAAAAACCGTCCGACCGGAACTCTCTAATAAGTAAAGTTCCTCGGGTGAATAATGTAAACTCACTACACCGGTATGTTTTAGTGCTTTCATGGCGAGTCTACTGACAGATATAAGTAAGAACTTTACACTACTTTATATTAGAAATGGCAACAGCGGAGGATGAATGACCCATAACAAAAAGACAGAGAAAAATAAGAAGATTATCAACTATGGCGTCAGCGCGGACGCGTACAATTTTTTAGGATTTATGCAGATCCCAAATACAGATCAGCAGGTACCAGACGTTAAGAAAAGTTGCTTTTGCAGAATATTGCAAAACAAAACGCCAGTTAACATGTCTTACCTTATACACACACCATAATAATACTCCTATGTTTAATGCGCCGACAATCCATCAAGCGGTGTGGCTTCATAGCTTACCGAAGTCGTACTAAAACCTTTTGACAGATTTTTGAGCGCCGTATGTAATGTTCTATATTTTCAATGGAACATATAACATGTTGGTGTTGTTTGAGATTCATCATAGTGCAGTCTACACAAATCTCTTATGTTTGACTGCCATCTACTGGTCACACTTTTCATTAGACCAGTGGTTCTTAACCTTGTTGGAGGTACCGAACCCCAGCAGTTTCATATGCGCATTCACCGAACCCTTCTTTAGTGAAAAATAAAATGTTTTTTTTTTCAAATTCAAGACGAAGTTCTATGTTTTTGGTAACACTTTAGTATGGGGAACATATTCTAAGTAACAAAGACTTAATTCAGAGTTTTTTGGACACTAGGGGAGCATATTCTAAATAACAAATACTTAATTTAGAGTTTTTTGGTTAGAGTTAGAGGGTTAGGGCCAGGATTAGAGGGTTAATAATGACTAGTTAAGAGCCAATATGTTACTAATTTGCATGTTAATAAGCAACTAATTAATGGTGAATATGTTCCCCATACTAAAGTGTTACCATGTTTTTTTTACTGGTGCACAAAATGAACCGTGCATGAACATCACCTTGTTCAAAGAACAAAACCAACACAGTGCATAAACCATACTTGCCAGCCTTGAGACCTCCGATTTCGGGAGGTGGGGGGTGTGGGGGCGTGGTCAGGGGAGTTGGCGGGCCAATTTAGAACAGAAATACCATGGTCCGTAAACCAGGCACGGGTAGATTTTGCGCTGTGTGCAGATGACATGGCACCCCAAACCATCACCCAACCATGCAAATTTTGCATTTCCTTTGGAAATCGAGGTCCCAGAGTCTGGAGGAAGACAGGAGAGGCACAGGATCCACGTTGCCTGAAGTCTAGTGTAAAGTTTCCACCATCAGTGATGGTTTGGGGTGCCATGTCATCTGCTGGTGTCGGTCCACTCTGTTTCCTGAGATCCAGGGTCAACGCAGCCGTCTACCAGCAAGTTTTAGAGCACTTCATGCTTCCTGCTGCTGACCTGCTCTATGGAGATGGAGATTTCAAGTTCCAACAGGACTTGGCGCCTGCACACAGCGCAAAATCTACCCGTGCCTGGTTTATGGACCATGGTATTTCTGTTCTAAATTGGCCCGCCAACTCCCCTGACCTTAGCCCCATAGAAAATCTGTGGGGTATTGTGAAAAGGAAGATGCAGAATGCCAGACCCAAAAACGCAGAAGAGTTGAAGGCCACTATCAGAGCAACCTGGGCTCTCATAACACCTGAGCAGTGCCAGAAACTCATCGACTCCATGCCACGCCGCATTAACGCAGTAATTGAGGCAAAAGGAGCTCCAACCAAGTATTGAGTATTGTACATGCTCATATTTTTCATTTTCATACTTTTCAGTTGGCCAACATTTCTAAAAATCCCTTTTTTGTATTAGCCTTAAGTAATATTCTAATTTTGTGACACGCGGAATTTTGGATTTTCATTTGTTGCCACTTCAAATCATCAAAATTAAATGAAATAAACATTTGAATGCATCAGTCTGTGTGCAATGAATACATATAATGTACAAGTTACACCTTTTGAATGCAATTACTGAAATAAATCAAGTTTTTCAAAATATTCTAATTTACTGGCTTTTACCTGTATATATATATATATATATATATATATATATATATATATATATATATATATACATCCTGAAAATATGCAAACAAAACTGTGTTTAGATAATTGATACTTCAAACTTGCATAAATAGATCTTAAGGAATATAACATAACTTGGCTTCTGAGAGCTTCAAAATGTAATGAATAAAATGCTAAAGTTGTTGATAAACAAGCAATTATTTTAATAATTAAATATGGTAATTTGAAATGAATTATGATCATTTAAAATTAATTATTTCAAATATGTTTATTTTAATGTATAATTCTATGGCTGGATGTAATAAAGAGTCAGAAAAAATACAAATAAAAATACAATTAATTTTGATGTTTTTAGCAACAAATAGTAAAAATGTATTTCGTTTTTTGTTTTTTTAAATTAATAAATATATTTATTTTTAGGTAAGATAAACATAATAATACCATTTATCTCTAGTCTGGATGATTTAGTTCTTGTCACCCTGTTGTCCTCCCGTCTGAAAAAAGGCTGTCCTCACTCAGGTCCGCATGGAGCTGGAGGGGGCGTGGCCTCCAGCTCCGGCTGAAAATCGGGAGATTTTCGGGAGAATATTTGTCCCGGGAGGTTTTTGGGAGAGGCGCTGAATTTCGGGAGTCTCCCGGAAAATTCGGGAGGGTTGGCAAGTATGGCATAAACTCACAACAAATTACACACCTGCAAATCAGTCTGACTTCTGCTGTTGCTGTATCCGTAATACGCCGATAGGGAGAAGTTTTTATTTACACGATGAGTCGGGTGTGTGAACCCCTGAGCCCGACTCATCGAACCCCTAGGGTTCCATCGAACCCAGGTTAAGAACCACTGGATTAGACCATGTACCAAATTAAATAGCTTCGAGCTGGGTATGCTCAACCAAAATGATTCCTTACATTAGGCGCACCAGGTTATAAGGCGCACTGTCGAGTTTTGGAAAAAAAAAAAAAAGTATTTTAAGTGCGCCTTATGGTCCGGAAAATACAGTATGTAAAATGAGTCATATTAAGAGCCTGAAAAGTGTTTGATAAGGATATCGTTGGCCTTAGAGCCGATCCAATTTGGAGTCCCAACCCGATACTTTTACACTAGATAAAGAACATAACACGTTTTATGGCAAGTAACTTACCGTATTTTCCACACTATAAGGCGCACCTAAAAACCTCCAATTTTCTCAAAAGCTGACAGTGCGCCTTATAATCTAGTGCGCCTTATATATAGACCAATATTGAGCCACAACAGGTCTCGCAACTACGGTAAGCAGCCGCCGACTTCATTTTCCCCCGTAGAAAAAGAAGTGCCCGGTGCATGCTGGGATATATGACTGCACGAGGATTTTTAATGTCCAGCAGATGTCAGTATTTAGTGACACAGTATCAATACAGTTTTGCAATGTGTCGAAACGCTTCATGACGCCTCATCGACCCATCACTATATTCTAGTATTGTTGTAAATATGATGATGTACTAAATGTGTGGTATTGAATTATACCACTTTTTAACAAAATAAAGTGGCTAATGCACAATAATTAACCAAAAGCAAAAGCATTTGACTGCCATTAAAAATGTGTGTTTGCCCTCAAAACTCAAGAGATGTCATCCCTGAGTTTGTAGCAAAAATGACCAAACAACTATTTTGTTATAATAAGAAAAAGAACAATATTGAGATAATCACAAAATATACTATAGTAGATAGGGCTGTCCCGATCCAGGTTTTTGCACTTCCGATCCAATACCGATATTGTTTTTGCATTTCCGATCCGATACCGATACTGACCGATACCGATACTGACCGATACTGGCCTATCCGAGCATGTATTAAAGTTTAAAGTTATTTAGCCTACTTAGTTGTCAGAATCATGTTGAAAAGGGTTTTAGTACTCTTGATAACAACTAGCCAGCTGAATTAGGGGAGTTTGAATAATACACAATGGTTGGTAACAAGAAACTGACCTGTTTATTCAAGGATAAACACAAAATAGACAAAATTATACATGACAAACAGAAATGGCATCATTGAACTAGGGCTGGGCGATATGGCCTTTTTTTAATATTGCGATATTTTAAGGCCATATTGCGATACACGATATATATCTCGATATTTTGCCTTAGCTTTGAATGAACACTTGATGCATATAATCACAGCAGTATGATGATTCTATGTGTTTTGATTGATTGATTGAGACTTTTATTAGTAGGTTGCACAGTGAAGTACATATTCCGTACAATTGACCACTAAATGGTAACACCCCAATAGGTTTTTCAACTTGTTTAAGTCGGGGTCCACTTAAATTGATTCATGATACAGATATATACTATCAGATATATACTATCATCATAATACAGTCATCACACAAGATAATCACATTGAATTATTTACATTATTTATAATCCGGGGTGTGGAGGGGGGCGCCGGATGTAAGTGTCAAAACGACAGCCAAAAGAGTTTGATATGAGAATAAATCTAAAGTTAAAATATAGGGTAGAAATGCACCCATTTGCAGGAAATGTAGTCTTGATTTTCAACATTTTCTTTCAAGGCTTGCATGTCTACATTAAAACATTCTTCTTCATACTGCATTAATATATGCTACTTTTAAACTTTCATGCAGAGAAGGAAATCACAAAAAAAATCACACATTTTTTCATACGGTGTTGATGTGGAAATGTTTGCCTCGGCATTTTGATGGTGTGGACGTGTGGCACCGAATGGAGATAAGCGTCTCGACAGACGTCACAATATTTGAACAATGATGACGAAAACTGTTTTCTCTGTCGTGTCCCTGTGTCGAAAATTGTTATGCGCTTATTTGTTTATTTGATTTTGTGCGTGGCATAGATTTGCTATGAGCAGAGGACGCTTAAACAGTGCGTAATTGCACAGGCGAGCACCTTAGAGGGAGCGTTGCTCGCACGGCTGCGCTAGCATCACAGCTAACGTTAGCCATGCTGCTACCTCTCTGCTCGGGGAGAACGTATACGTATGTGACGTATGACGTGACAGTATGTGACGTGTGTAAGAAGGTGCGTTTGCTGTCTGTGAGAGGGAGACACAGGAAAGAGTGAGAAGAGCCTGTCGTGTAATGCCAGCAGCTAAAAGCAACTGCGTGAGAATCCACAGACCTGTGGATGTGTTGAAGGTGTGCTGGAAAATGCGGAACGGAAATTACAGAGCAGCAGAAAAGTGGAATGTATTATTTAAATCGGTGCGTTGGAAAACACGGACCGGAGTTTTTTTTTTAACTGGATCTGGATCGGCATTTTCCCATGCCTTGCCGATACGCAATTTTTGGCAAATATCGGCAGCCGATCCGATCCAAATATCGAATCGGGACATCCCTAATAGTAGATATCGATAGTATCAACATCTGGAATGATCAGCTCTACTTTACATTGAAGCTTTAAGTTTCTTGTGTTGTCCTGCTCAGTGTGCAAGTAGCACGCTTGGAAAAATTGAATTGTTATAGCGTCCCTTTTAAAGTAATCTTTCACATGAGTACAATCTTTACCCATGTAAACACAGCTTTGGGTCAGTTAAAAAAAAAAAGCAAATATCAAACTATGATCGGTACCGGGGCATTGCTAGTATATGACAGACCTTCACGGGCTCCACAGGATCGACGATGGCCGCTTCCTTGGTGTCCGTGTCGATGAGGAGGTACATGTAGTTGTCACTGAGAGCCGGGAGAAGTTCAACCCTCATGTTGGCTTGTTCCACCATCAATGTTTTCCTCGCTGCGCTGTGAAGGAGAGCCGCTGCTTGGGCTTTGACTTCCAAGGGTGCTTCATGGGGGGCACATAGTCAATGTTATTCCTCTGCATGCACTTATATGGCTGTGTATAAAATGTTCAAGTGTACTAGTGATGGGTCCGGCAACACCGATGCATCGGCGCATGCGTCGAGCTCATAGAGCAAAACCCTGTGTCGGTGCGCGTACCGCTTTTAGAAAGTCACGTGACCGATCATGAGCTGTTTCGGCCACGTGACCAATACGCGAACTGTGTCGCACTGACGCCTCCTTTGTGTCCTGTGAGCGGGTCTTTTCTACAGCCGGAGAAATAATAACTAAGAAGAGAAATCGTCTAAAATTTAATACGTTGGAAAAACTGTTTTAAAAAAAAATAAAAATATGTAAAAAAAAAAAAAAAGAAATTCCCAGTCTACAGGCATCCTCATCCACAACACGTTCTCTTAGATTTCCATGTTATGATACATGTTCACATTATTTATTGACTGTATCTAAAAAATATAAAAATATATTTTTATCTAAATGAAGATATGAAATAATCCTAAATGAAATACAAAGACTTGGTTTATATTATTGTATATACTAGGTCATAAAATCAGTGTCAGTTGAGTCGGTCCATAGGTTGCCTGTAGGGATTTTTAATGTCCAGCAGATGTCAGTATTTAGTGACACAGTATCGACACAGTATCAATACAGTTTTGCAATGTGTCGAAACGCTTCATGACACCTCATCAACCCATCACTAGCTTTGAGTCACCAGAGAAAAAGCGCTATATATATATATAATTCACTTCACTTAAGCTTACATGAACTCAACGTCAAATTTGAGGAAGCACATGGCGGTAAGTAACGTTAGTAGATATTTTGGCTGTCACTGTAGGCTGATGTTAGCTTCCCTGCTATGAATCACTGTCAAATGTACATCGTATGGGGACATTTATTAATTTATTAACGCACTGCAGCCTCATAGACAGACAGAGAGACACACACACCCACACACACACTTGCATAGAAACACCAATCAGAAGTGCACAGTGTGTTCTCAGGTGCAGCCCACACCTATCAGTTTATGGTTTGCGTAAAGGCTAACTTGTTATTTTCCTTTGTAATCTCTCCCTACTGAGCCTATGGTGCTGTTAAGTTATTGTGGCTCAATTTGCCGTAATTTTTGTTATTTTAATGTATTATTATTTAATATATATTATTTTTTTAGTTGCTTAAGAGATATTCCTGGCTCTGAATTTGCTCATTGCTATTTTTATGTTTTTGTGCATTATTTGTTGCTGTCGTCATTACTCGTACAGGTTACTCATCAGTTACTCAGTACTTGAGTAGTTTTTTCACAACATACTTTTTACTCAAGTAAATATTTGGGTAACAGTACTCTTACTTGAGTACAATTTCTAGCTACTCTGCCCACCTCTGTTTGTTTTACACCGGCATTAACTGTAAATAAAGGTTTCAATGAAAATCCGAGATAATAATAATAGGGATTGAAGAGTCAGAACCCGTAAAGTTAGACAACATATCTGCTGCGACGCAGTCTGTTTTCGTGCTGTTTACACAAGTTTGACACGTCATAATAAATAAACCGACATTATTTTTTTCGACTGGCTCACATAAAAGGGTTAAATGTGCGAGTAAGACAGTCGCACTTGCAAAACAAGACAATTAGTTGCGTCTTCCCTCAGATGTCATAAATCGGGTAAAAAAACATATTTAGCGTAACAAATATGAAGGCACGACACACAACAACAGTGATTAGCACTCGCGGTGTTTAGAAAAATGGAAGCATATAGTTTTCCGTACCGTACTTAAAGGCAGTGACGGCTCCCACTAGAGTGCAGGCACTCCCTAGCAGGCTTTTGTAGAACATTACAACCTTAGCACGGTACCATAAAGCAGAAAAGTTTGGTTGTGGTTCAGTTAGTTCCGCCTTTTTCGCCTTTGACCTCCCCAGGCTCGACCAATCAAATTAGGGGGAGTGGATTTGGGCTTCCTTAAATATGGTAGTGGCCATAGACATGTTCTAAGGGCGCTGACGAGACGCGGGGCCGCCATCTTGGAGTGGTGATCCGCTCCACTCGGTGCAATTCATTTGGCAGGAGCAATGAACTGTCAGCGCATTTAATTCATCTTACCTCATTGAATACCACTGATTTTCACGCAGTTTTTTTTGTCATACGTGTAGCTATGATAAAGGACATATGTTTAATTATTCATAGTTTCATTAACAGTAATAGAATGTTCTTATATGCTATAAGCAGTGTTGAGTTAGTTACTGAAAACCAGTGATTAGTTACAGTTACTAGTTACTTTATTTCAAAAGTATCTCAGTTACTAACTCAGTTACTTACACCAAAAAGTAATGCGTTACTGTGAAAAGTAACTATTAAGTTACTTTTTTTTCTTCTTTAAAAAAAAAAAGAAGCTCCTATTAATGCCCTTTTAGCCTTCATTTCAGTACTGTTATTGCACTGGAGAATAATACAATCTGTTGATCAACTTGACATGCATTTGCATCACTGAACTCCAGTGACGTGCGGTCACTGGAGGCAGGTGAGGCCCCGCCTCACCTGCCATCATGGAAAGAAAAAAAATGTAAAAAGAAAAAAAATGTATTAAATTGTTATATGTATTCAGTGATTATACTATAAAGTTATTTTCCATTTAACTTCACCAGTTTTAGATTATTTTTATTCAAAATCGCTGAATTTTCACCATTGCCGTTCAAATACTGAGAAGAGACGGTGCGGTGATCAGCAGCCAGTTGAGGCACGTCACTCAGTGCCTCAACATGGATTGCGCAATGACTCGGCTAACTGCTGGCCTGCTGTGCAGTGAGACCGTATTGCTATATGAACTATATTATACATTTCCATAGTTTAGTTAGCTGAGGTATATAATGTACAGTGTATTTTGTCAACAACTGTATGTGTGTAACGTATTTCTTGTGCTGAGCAATCATAAAACTGCTGCGAAGACGCACTGGCTGATGCTCGCAGTAATCCCGCCTCCTGGTGCCGGTTAATGCACCCCCCGACGGCAGCGCCACACCAACCAAAGCCACACCCAAACCCTCCACGTGCAAGACCGAATCCACCCAAAAAAACTTAACAAGAAGCCAAAAAGTGCAAAAACAACAATGCTCGCGCCGGAGGAGCCGTACGTGAACAACTGCAGGGACACAACATTAGGTACACCTGCAGACTGCAGCACGGATTTCATATTTCATTCATTCACAACTCCTCCAACACCATCACCACTGTTCCCCCACTTATAAGTAAAGGTAAGACCATAATAACGTTTTTTTTAATTAAATGTGCTTTTTTGTGTGCTACAGTTTGTATGTGTAAAGTTAAAGTTAAGTTAAGGTACCAATGATTGTCACACACACCCTAGGTGTGGTGAAATTTGTCCTCTGCATTTGACCCATCCCTTGATCACCCCCTGGGAGGTGAGGGGAGCAGTGGGCAGCAGCGGCGCCGCGCCCGGGAATAATTTTTGATGATTTAACCCCAAATTCCAACCCTTCATGCTGAGTGCCAAGCAGGGAAGAATGCTGGTATGAGCTTTTAAACATAACCCGTTAACTGCTGCCAATCAAATGGTGAATAAGATACTCTTTAGGGTTCATATGTTTGTAAATCTGACTGTGATGAAGTCAGTGCCTCACCAGTCATGAACCTCACCGCATGTCACTGCTGAACTCTGCTAAGCAATGTGGTCTACATACAACACACAAAGACAAAAATATGTTTCAAAGGGCAAATTTATTTCAGGCCAGAACAAATTGACAAAACTATTTTAGTAAATAGCTGCAACATAACATACATAAGTAACAAACAGCATAATAACAACATAGCTGTAAACCTGGCTTCACCTAAGGAAGGCACACGTGACATACACAAAGCCTAACCAGGCAGATTTGAATTGTTGTTTTGGGCAGTAGACGTACATTTAACTATAATGTTCTTTTCTTTGTGCTCGACAAAAAAAAAAGAAGTGAGAATATCTCCATGTTAAGACACTCGAATCTGCGGCTCCGTTGTTAGTAAACACAGACACGCCCCCCTCCCCTCCTCACACCCACACCCAGACACACACAGAGCGCACCTCCGGCTTGTGACACAAGAACATTCAGAAGGACGACACCGCAGCGCTCCAATAAAACACACTCAGATCTTCTGTTTCTCGATGACACTATACATAAAAAATAACGTAAAATAACGCAGTAACGCATCATGTAGTAACGGTAACTGAGTTACTGAATATAAAAAATAACGCATTAGATTACTAGTTACCGCCGAAATTAACGGCGTTACTGTAACGCGTTAGTCCCTACACTGGCTATAGGTGACCAGACGTCCGAGATCAAAACTGGGAATATAATCCCTAGAAGGGGGGAAAAAACGGTAAGAAACAATAGGATTAGGTTATATATACATGCGTATATCTTACATAAACAATGTATGAATACATTAGATATCTATATATGTTAGGGACCTATAAACTGTATCTCTGTTGCTGCAGCAGCAGAGAGTTTATTCTGTCTTGACACTTTGTATTGATCTTTTGTATTACATTCTTCCCTTAAATCAGTGGTTCTCAAACTTTTTTTGTCATCCCCCACTTTGGACAAGGGGGAGTTTTCAAGCCCCACCTGCCCCCATCACCCCAACAGAGCGCTAATGCCAAGCTTTAACATTTTCAAATTTATTGAACATCAAGTTGTATACAGTCAAACTCAATAACATAAAATAACATCAAGTTCAATAATAAATAAAATAACTGTTTAGTTGTGGTATAACTTGCATCAAGTTCAATAATAAATAAAATAACTTCTATCAAGTTCAATAATAAATCAAACAAAAGTGTTATAACTTGCATCAAGTTCAATAATAAATCAAAAAAAGTGTTATAACTTGCATCACGTTCAATAATAAATCAAAAAAAGTGTTATAACTTGCATCAAGTTCAATAATAAATCAAATAACTTGCATCAAGTTCAATAATAAATCAAAAAAAGTGTTATAACTTGCATCACGTTCAATAATAAATAAAAAAAAGTGTTATAACTTGCATCAAGTTCAATAATAAATCAAATAACTTGCATCAAGTTCAATAATAAATCAAAAAAAGTGTTATAACTTGCATCAAGTTCAATAATAAATCAAACAAAAGTGTTATAACTTGCATCAAGTTCAATAATAAATCAAACAAAAGTGTTATAACTTGCATCAAGTTCAATAATAAATCAAAAAAAGTGTTATAACTTGCATCAAGTTCAATAATAAATCAAAAAAAGTGTTATAACTTGCATCAAGTTCAATAATAAATTAAAAAAAGTGTTATAACTTGCATCAAGTTCAACAATAAATCAAATAACTTGCATCAAGTTCAATAATAAATAAAATAAAAGTGCCACTTTGCAATCTTTGCAAAAAAAAAAAGGAGGAGCTATGCATTTGGCAAGACAGGGCAAGTGACAGCACTTTTCCCCGGGAGAGCCACCTTGCTTCACTGTGAAACAGCACGGCTGTATGATCAGCTCCCATTTCCTCACACATTGCAGAGAACAGTCGCACTTTCAGTGGTCGTGTTTTGATCAAATTTACCGCGCTCACAACATCTGTTAAAACCTCATTGAGTTCGGGGTTGAGCTGCCTTGACGCGAGTGCTTCCCGGTGAATGACACAGTGTGTGCCCGTCAGATTTTTGTTTCTCTGCAGGCGCTGGCTCTGGCTCGACGACCTTTGAGGTGCGAGTCACAAATGTATATATTTGTGTAATTGTGGTCCACACATTAGCCTGCTACCCATCCGCGCGAAAGTTTGTTCCGCTTAGCCCCGCCCCCATTAGTTACTGTTGCTATGTCTGTCAAACTTTCGCTCCTACCGAGAAATTTAAAGCCTACAGTAAAAATAAGTACCGGTAATTTCCATTTATTTATATAGCGGATTTCACAGACAGAATCACAAAGTGATTTACAGTGTGTATAGAAAATGAAAGCATAGTCAAAAAAAAAATCTAAGAATATAATAATTAAAAAAATTTTTTAAAGTGAAATTTCCTCCCGTTCCTCGCGCCCCACCTGTCATGTCTCTATTCCCCACCAGTGGGGCGCGCCCCACACTTTGAGAAACGCTGCCTTAAATGATAATGTTTACAGTGATTGTTTTATATGTATTTTTTATGTATGTCGCTTTGGATAAAAGCGTCTGCCAAATACTTAAACATAAACATATATAAACACCTGAAAGTCTTTATATCAGCTAAAACCACCAATCTTTTTCACTGGATTCAGAATAAAATCAAATTCTGTCTTACCCAACAATGTTAGTATTTGAATATTGTTACTTGAAGACTTATTCCTGGTTACAATTATACTGTTAAAAATGTATTGTCTTATACTTTGCCTAAAATGAGAATGCATCATAATCAATGGCGGCTGGTGAATTTTATTTTAGGTGTCACGATCATTTATTTCAACTTTGTTATTCAAGTATGACATCTCAATGTAATTAATTTAATTGACAAGCAATTCTATTATGGTCATACTCTTGTTTGCTAGCGGCTACGACTTCAGTACTATTGAAGATCTTTGCTCCTTCTCAAGTCTGTGCTAATATTCTTTTCACAAAATATACAATGTTAAATCTTACTTGTGAAAAGTAATCCCCCGATTCCTATTTTCAACAGGCCGCTCATTTGAGCAGGAAAACGCTGAACACCATCTTTGTTTTCGACCTGTCAACTGTCAGTTTAGGCTGCTCGCCGGCTCCTCGTCACCACTTCAAGATGGCGGCACAATTTCTCGCGTCACATCAGCCAATGCTGCGTCTACTTAAAAGATGTCTGTGGTAGCGGCTGGCCAAGCGGTGTTAGCCAATGACTTTGGCTGGGAGGCGGGACTTCCGGGAGAGATAGGAAAGTGACGTTGTTGATAGGAAGGAAGCGTTGGAGTTTGTTTTTGTTTGTTTGTTTGTTTTTTTGCATCCAGAGACTGTTTACCACCTGTTTTGGACTTGTGAAAGCACTCAATCACTATGACAGGGAATCTGTCCTTTCATCCTGGACAATATTAATGACAAATGTGTGCTTTGTTTTAAAGATGATTGTATGAAACATTTTTTTTTAATGAATTTACCTTTGCAACCTCATGATACTATTGGCTAAGTTTTATATTGATAAATGTAAGTTTCTCAATACCCGACCTGTTTTTTGTGCCTTTAAAAAAGAATTACAACTCTACGTTACAACACTCTCTACCTCTAACAACCAAAACGCTGTGAAAACGATGATGCTGTGTTCCAAATTTAAATTATTTAAAATTTATATATATATATATATATATATATATATATATATATATATATATATATATATATATATATATATATATATATATATATATATATATATATATATATATATATATATATAAAACAAAGTGCAAAGCCATAGGCTCAAACAAGTTCAGTAAATAATTTAAATTTATATATTATATACTGTGTATATATATATATATATATGTGTCCATCCATTTTCTACCGCTTGTCTCTTTTTTTTTTCTTCCAAAAATGTTTCTAAAGTGCTGCACAACAATATTAAAAACAATATTAAAAACAATATTCAAATATTATCCTTAGCTCCACCAATGACTGAACAAAAACAAAAAATAAACATATATAAGTCCAATATTAAAACAATGTAAAAATAAATATGATTAAAAATTATTTTAAAGGGTAAAACCAATTAAAACAGTAAATAGAAATCAAAATGTATAAAAAAAAAAAACACAGAGGACAACAGAGGACAGAGGACCACACAACTCACGTAGTGTTAAAAGCCAAAGAATAAAAGTGGGTCTTAAGACAAGACTTAAAACACTCCACTGTGGGAGAAGTTTGAACATGGAGGAGCAGAGTGTTCCAGAGCTTAGGGCCGACCACAGAGAAGGCTGGTCTATATATATATATTTATTTATTTATTTATTGTTATTATTATTATATATATATATATATATATATATATATATATATATATATATATATATATATATATATATATATATATATATATATATATATATATATATATATACACATATATTGCATATATATATATATATATATATATATATATATATATATATACACATATATTGCATTCTATTTTAGTTACTTTGAGTTTACAACCCCCTGGCGCTGCTTTGTACTCTTTTTGTACTGTTTTGTACTATTTTTGTACTTATTTTGATTGTTGTTTGTCTGTTTGTAAATAAATAAATAAATAAATAAAATAAAATAAAATAAAATAAAATAAAAATTTTTTAAAGTTTGAAACCAAAAGGTTAAAAAAAAAAAAAAAAATGTCTGCGGGAAATAGTTCCCGATTCTTGGAATGGAGAAGTAAGATTATTTGCGTGGGCAGGAACTACGCGGATCACGCCAAAGAGTTGAAAAACGCTATTTCCACGTTAGCGTAAACAATAAATATTTGGTTGTGGTTCAGTTAGTTCTGCCTGTTTCACCTTTGGACCCCCAGGCTCGACCAATCAAACTAGAGGGAGTGGATTGTATTTCTTTAAATATGTTTATTTTCTCGTTTATAGAAACAACAACAATCGTGTTTTTTAAAAATGCGTAATTGTATGTAAAAAACATAAAATATCGATGTCACCTTACATTTGGATTGTTTTTATAATAGCTTAATGTCCCTTACAGTTTGCCGTAGATTAGGCTTTAGTCAAATGAAAAGCGTCTTCAGCGACTCTCCCAATAATGTCTGCGGCAAATATTTCCAGATTCTGGGAATGGGGAAGGAAGATTATTTGCGTGGGCAGGAACTCCGTGGATCACGCTAAAGAGTTGAAAAACGCTATTTCCACGTTAGCGTAAACCAGAAATATTTATTTTTTTCACCTTTGGACTCCCAGGCTCGACCAATCAAACTAGGAAGAGTGGATTGGATTTCCTTAAATATGTTTATTTTCTCATTTTTAAAAGCAACAATTGTGTTGTTTAAAAAAAAAATCCATAATTGTATGTAAAAAACTTAAATAATGACGTCACCTTACATTTGGAGTTTTTTTATAAATAGCTTATTGTCCCTTACAATTTGCCGTAGATTCGGCATTAGTCAAATGAAAAGCGTCTTCAGCGACTCTCCCAATAATGTCTGCGGGAAATATTTCCCGATTCTGGGAATGGGGAAGGAAGATTATTTGCGTGGGCAGGAACTCCGTGGATCACACTAAAGAGTTGAAAAACGCTATTTCCACGTTAGCGTAAACCAAAAACATTTTGTTGTGGTTCAGTTAGTTCCGCCCTTTTCACATTTGGACTCCCAGGCTCGACCAATCAAACTAGGGGAAGTGGATTGGACTTCCTTAAATATGTATATTTGATCGTTTAGAGAAACAACAACAATAGTGTTCTTTTTTTTAAAATGCGTAATTTAATTCATAAAAAAATATATCGATGTCACCTTACATTTGGAGTGTTTTTAACTCCGTTTACTGTCCCTTACAGTTTGCCGTAGATTAGGCATTAGTCAAGCGAAGAGCGTCTTGAGCGACTCTCCCAATAATGTCTGCGGGAAATATTTCCAGATTCTGGGAATGGGGAAGGAAGATTATTTGCGTGGGCAGGAACTACGTGGATCACGCTAAAGAGTTGAAAAACGCTATTTCCACGTTAGCGTAAACCAGAAATATTTATTTTTTTCACCTTTGGACTCCCAGGCTCAACCAATCAAACTAGGGGGTGTGGATTGGACTACTTTAAATATGTTTCTTTTCTCGTTTATAGAAACAACAACAATCGTGTTTTTTGTTAAATGCGCAATTGTGTGTAAAAAAACATAAAATATTGATGTCACCTTACATTTGGATTGTTTTTAAAATAGCTTATTGTCCCTTACAGTTTGCCGTAGATGAGGCATTAGTCAAGTGAAGAGCGTCTTCAGCGACTCTCCCAATAATGTCTGCGGCAAATATTTCCCGATTCTGGGAATGGGGAAGGAAGATTATTTGCGTGGGCAGGAACTACGCGGATCACGCCAAAGAGTTGAAAAACGCTATTTCCACGTTAGCGTAAACCAGAAATATTTATTTTTTTCACCTTTGGACTCCCAGGCTCGACCAATCAAACTAGGGGGAGGGGATTGGACTTTCTTAAATATGTTTCTTTTCTCGTTTATAGAAACAAAAACAATCGTGTTGTTTTTTAAACGCGTAATTGTATGTAAAAAACATAAAATATCGATGTCACCTTACATTTGGATTGTTTTTAAAATCGCTTACTGTCCCTTACAGTTTGCCGTAGATTAGGCATTAGTCAAGCGAAGAGCGTCTTTAGCGACTCTCCCAATAATGTCTGCGGGAAATATTTCCCGATTCTGGGAATGGGGAAGGAAGATTATTTGCGTGGGCAGGAACTACATATGGATCACGCCAAAGAGTTGAAAAACGCTATTTCCACGTTAGCGTAAACCAGAAATATTTTTTTTTTTCACCTTTGGACTCCCAGGCTCGACCAATCAAACTAGATGGAGTGGATTGGACTTCCTTAAATACGTTTATTTTCTTGTTTATAGAAACAAAAATAATTGTGTTGTTTTTCTAAATGCGTAATTGTATGTAAAAACATAAAATATCGTTGTCACCTTACATTTGGAGTCTTTTTATTAATAGCTTATTGTCCCCTACAATTTGCCGTAGATTAAGCATTAGTCAAGTGAAGAGCGTCTTCAGCGACTCTCCCAATAATGTCTGCGGGAAATATTTCCCAATTCTGGGAATGAGGAAGGAAGATTATTTGCGTGGGCAGGAACTCCGTGGATCACGCTAAAGAGTTGAAAAACGCTATTTCCACGTTAGCGTAAACCAGAAATATTGATTTTTTTCACCTTTGGACTCCCAGGCTCGACCAATCAAACTAGGGGGAGTGGATTGGACTTCTTTAAATATGTTTCTTTTCTCGTGTATGGAAATAACAACAATCGTGTTGTTTTTTTAAATTCGTAATTGTATGTAAAAACATTAAAATATCGTTGTCACCTTATATTTGGAGTTTTTTTTAATAAATAGCTTATTGTCCCTTACAATTTGCCGTAGATTCGGCATTAGTCAAGTGAAGAGCGTCTTTAGCGACTCTCCCAATAATGTCTGCGGGAAATATTTCCAGATTCTGGGAATGGGGAAGGAAGATTATTTGCGTGGTCAGGAACTCCGTGGATCACGCTAAAGAGTTGAAAAACGCTATTTCCACGTTAGCGTAAACCAGAAATATTTCTTTTTTCACCTTTGGACTCCCAGGCTCGACCAATCAAACTAGGGGGGTGGATTGGATTTCCTTAAATATGTTTATTTTCTCATTTTTAAAAACGAAAATTGTGTTGTTTTTAAAAAAATGCATAATTGTATGCAAACAACATAAACTATCGTTGTCACCTTATATTTGGAGGTTTTTTAATAAATAGCTTATTGTCCCTTACAATTTGCCGTAGATTCGGCATTCGTCAAGTGAGGAGCGTCTTGAGCGACTCTCCCAATAATGTCTGCGGGAAATATTTCCCGATTCTGGGAATGGGGAAGGAAGATTATTTGCGTGGGCAGGAACTCCGTGGATCACGCTAAAGAGTTGAAAACCGCTATTTCCACGTTAGGGTAAACAAGAAACATTTTGTTGTGGTTCAGTAAGTTCTGCCTTTTTCACCTTTGGACTCCCAGGCTCGACCAATCAAACTAGGGGAAGTGGATTGGACTTCCTTAAATATGTATATTTTATCGTTTAGAGAAACAACAACAATAGTGTTCTTTTTTTTAAATGCGTAATTTAATTTATAAAAAAAATTAATATCGATGTCATCTTACATTTGGAGTGTTTTTAACTCAGTTTACTGTCCCTTACAGTTTGCCGTAGATTAGGCATTAGTCAAGCGAAGAGCGTCTTGAGCGACTCTCCCAATAATGTCTGCGGGAAACATTTCCCGATTCTGGGAATGGGGAAGGAAGATTATTTGCGTGGGCAGGAACTACGTGGATCACGCTAAAGAGTTGAAAAACGCTATTTCCACGTTAGCGTAAACCAGAAATATTAATTTTTTCACCTTTGGACTCCCAGGCTCGACCAATCAAACTAGAAGGAGTGGATTGGACTTTCTTAAATATGTTTCTTTTCTCGTTTATAGAAACAACAACAATCGTGTTTTTTTTTAAAAAATGCGTAATTGTATGTAAAAAACATAAAATATCGATGTCACCTTACATTTGGAGTGTTTTTAAAATAGCTTACTGTCCCTTACAGTTTGCCGTAGATTAGGCATTAGTCATGCGAAGAGCGTCTTCAGCGACTCTCCCAATAATGTCTGCGGCAAATAGTTCCCGATTCTGGGAATGGGGAAGGAAGATTATTTGCGTGGGCAGGAACTCCGTGGATCACGCTAAAGAGTTGAAAACCGCTATTTCCACGTTAGGGTAAACAAGAAACATTTTGTTGTGGTTCAGTAAGTTCTGCCTTTTTCACCTTTGGACTCCCAGGCTCGACCAATCAAACTAGGGGAAGTGGATTGGACTTCCTTAAATATGTATATTTTATCGTTTAGAGAAACAACAACAATAGTGTTCTTTTTTTTAAATGCGTAATTTAATTTATAAAAAAAATTAATATCGATGTCATCTTACATTTGGAGTGTTTTTAACTCAGTTTACTGTCCCTTACAGTTTGCCGTAGATTAGGCATTAGTCAAGCGAAGAGCGTCTTGAGCGACTCTCCCAATAATGTCTGCGGGAAACATTTCCCGATTCTGGGAATGGGGAAGGAAGATTATTTGCGTGGGCAGGAACTACGTGGATCACGCTAAAGAGTTGAAAAACGCTATTTCCACGTTAGCGTAAACCAGAAATATTAATTTTTTCACCTTTGGACTCCCAGGCTCGACCAATCAAACTAGAAGGAGTGGATTGGACTTTCTTAAATATGTTTCTTTTCTCGTTTATAGAAACAACAACAATCGTGTTTTTTTTTAAAAAATGCGTAATTGTATGTAAAAAACATAAAATATCGATGTCACCTTACATTTGGAGTGTTTTTAAAATAGCTTACTGTCCCTTACAGTTTGCCGTAGATTAGGCATTAGTCATGCGAAGAGCGTCTTCAGCGACTCTCCCAATAATGTCTGCGGCAAATAGTTCCCGATTCTGGGAATGGGGAAGGAAGATTATTTGCGTGGGCAGGAACTCCGTGGATCACGCTAAAGAGTTGAAAAACGCTATTTCCACGTTAGCGTAAACCAGAAATATTTGTTTTTTCACCTTTGGACTCCCAGGCTCGACCAATCAAACTAGGAGGGAGTGGATTGGACTTCCTTAAATAAGTTTATTTTCTCGTTTATAGAAACAAAAACAATTGTGTTGTTTTTCTAAATGCGTAATTGTGTATTAAAAATATAAGATATCGATGTCACCTTACATTTGGAGTGTTTTTAAAATAGCTTATTGTCCCTTACACGTTGCCGTAGATTAGGCATTAACCGAGTGAAGAGCGTCGGTCAAAGTTTAGTTGACTTTAGCGACTCCTTCAATGATGGCTGCGGGAAATATTTCCCGATTCTGGGAATGGGGAAGGAAGATCATTTGCGTGGGCAGGAACTACGCGGATCACGCCAAAGAGTTGAAAAACGCCATCCCCACGGAGCCGGTGCTGTTCTTGAAGCCACCTTCCGCCTACGTCCGGGAGGGCTCGCCCATCCTGGTGCCCTCCTACTCCCGCAACCTGCACCATGAGGTGGAGCTCGGCGTGGTGATCGGCAAGGGCGGCACGGCCATCCCCCGAGCCGACGCCATGCAGCATGTGGCCGGGTACGCCCTGTGCTTGGACATGACCGCCAGGGACGTCCAGGACGAGTGCAAGTCCCAAGGTCTGCCCTGGACCCGGGCCAAGGCCTTCAACACCTCCTGCCCCGTCAGCGACTTCATCCCCAAGGAGAGCATCCCCGAGCCGGGTGACGTCACGCTGTGGCTGAAAGTCAACGAGCAGCTGAGACAATGTGGCTGCACCTCGCAGATGATCTTCTCCATCCCGCATCTCATCAGCTACATCAGCGACTTCATCACCCTGGAGGAGGGCGACCTCATTCTCACCGGGACCCCCAAGGGGGTGTCGGCCGTGCAGGAGCACGATGAGCTGCAGGCAGGCATAGAGGGAGTCATCACCATGCACTTCAAAGTGGACCGACAACTTCACTAGTCAAATGAATAATAATAATAAAAATATAAAAACTGTAAAAAAAAGAAGAAGAAGAATAAAATATTTTATTTGTAAAAAAGGACTTTACATTGAGTAAACAACCTCAAAGTGCTACAGTGTAAAAAAATAAAAAACAAAAAGATAATAAAAAATAAATAAAAACAAAAACTAGTACGCATATATCTAAAAAAAAAAAAGGCTTTTTTTAAAAAAAAGAAGGGTTTTTATGCCTTTTTTTAAAAACATCCACAGTCTGTGGTGCCCTCAGGTGGTCAGGGAGAGCGTTCCACAGACTGGGAGCGGCGGAGCAGAAAGCCCGGTTTCACATTGTTCGTAGCTTTGTCCTCGGAGGTTGGAGGAGGTTAGCCTGTCCGGAGCGGAGGTGTCGTGGGTGTATATATAATATATGTAATATATAATTTATAATTATATATTCAACATAATTATAATTATAAAATCCATCCATCCATGCATTTTCTACCGCTTATTCCCTTCGGGGTCGCGGGGGGCGCTGGAGCCTATCTCAGCTACATAAAATATATAATATAATATATAATTATATATTCAATATAATTATAATTATGAAATATATAATATAATAATAATAATAGATTTTATTTGTAAAAAGCACTTTACATTGAGTAAACAACCTCAAAGTGTATTAAAAAAATACAAATAAAAAGATAATAAAAAAAAATAAAAAAATAAAAACTATCCATCCATCCAACCATTTACTACCGCTTATTCCCTTCAGGGTCGCGGGGGGTGCTGGAGCCTATCTCAGCTACATAAAATATATATAATATAATATATAATTTATAATTATATATTCAATATAATTATAATTATGAAATATATAATCTAATAATAATAATAGATTTTATTTGTAAAAAGCACTTTACATTGAGTAAACAACCTCAAAAGTGTATTAAAAAAATACAAATAAAAAGATAATAAAAAATAAATAAAAATAAAAACTAGAACAGCCAAATAGCTAAAACTAGTACGCATATATCTAAAAAAAAAGGCTTTTTTAAAAAGAAGGGTTTTTATGCCTTTTTTTAAAAAGCATCCACAGTCTGTGGTGCCCTCAGGTGGTCAGGGAGAGCGTTCCACCGACTGGGAGTGGCGGAGCAGAAAGCCCGGTCTCCCATTGTTCGTAGCTTTGTCCTCGGAGGTTGGAGGAGGTTAGCCTGTCCGGAGCGGAGGTGTCGTGTGTATATATAATATATGTTATATATAATTTATAATTATATATTCAACATAATTATAATTATAAAATCCATCCATCCATGCATTTTCTACCGCTTATTCCCTTCGGGGTCGCGGGGGGCGCTGGAGCCTATCTCAGCTACTTAAAATATATATAATATAATATATAATTTATAATTATATATTCAATATAATTATAATTATGAAATATATAATATAATAATAATAGATTTTATTTGTAAAAAGCACTTTACATTGAGTAAACAACCTCAAAGTGTATTAAAAAAATAAAAAGATAATAAAAAATAAATAAAAATAAAAACTAGAACAGCCAAATAGCTAAAACTAGTACGCATATATCTAAAAAAAAAAAAGAGGCTTTTTTAAAAAGAAGGGTTTTTATGCCTTTTTTAAAAGCATCCACAGTCTGTGGTGCCCTCAGGTGGTCAGGGAGAGCGTTCCACCGACTGGGAGCGGCGGAGCAGAAAGCCCGGTCTCCCATTGTTCGTGGAAAGAATGGTCATTTTACACGTTTTGTACACGTTTTGGACAGTGTTGGTCCCCTTTTCAACCTTTCCACCCACTCAGTGGCCTAGTAGTTAGAGTGTCCGCCCTGAGATGGGTAGGTCGTGAGTTCAAACCCCGGCCGAGTCATACCAAAGACCACAAAAACAGGAACCCGTTACCTCCCTGCATCAAGGGGTGGAATTGGGGGTTGAATCACCAAAAAAATGATTCCTGGGCGCAGCCACTGCTGCTGCTCACTGCTCCCCTCACCTCCCAGGGGGTGATCAAGGGTGATGGGTCAAATGCAGAGAATAATTTCACCACACCTAGTGTGTGTGTGACAATCATTGGTACTTTATTTTTAACTATGGGTTAACTGGGTTGGTGGAGCGGCCGTGCCAGCAACTACAGGATTCCCGGTTCGATCCCCGCTTCCGCCATCCTAGTCACTGCCGTTGTGTCCTTGGGCAAGACACTTTACCCAGCTGCTCCCAGTGCCACCCACACTGGTTTAAATGTAACTTAGATAGTGGGGTTCACTATGTAAAGCGCTCTGAGTCACTAGAGAAAAGTGCTATATAAATATACTTCACTTCAGAAAAAAATGTATGCACTGTTTGAAATTGCATCCCTCTTAAACTTTAATGTTATTGCAACAAATATTACAGTATATTGTCATACTTTTCCAAACATTTTTATGTCTAAATAAAAATGCAACTTAGATATTGGGTTTCACAATGTAAAGCGCTTTGAGTCACTAGAGAAAAGCGCTATATAAATACAAGTCACAACTTTTAACTTTACACAGTGCCTTCAGCTGTAATGAAAACACTTTGCATTAACAAGAATAAAGTACACTTATGATTTGTTTATGTCTTTTTCGGTTTTAATCATAATTTAATAATTTTTCGGTTTTAACGGTTTTAACATAATAGTGAGAGTCCAGTCCATAGTGGACTGGACTCTCACACTATTATGTTAGATCCACTATGGACTGGACTCACACTATTAACTAGATCCACTATGGACTGGACTCTCACACTATTATGTTAGATCCACTATGGACTGAACTCTCACACTATTATGTTAGATCCACTATGGACTGGACTCTCACACTATCATGTTAGATCCACTATGGACTGGACTCTCACACTATTATGTTAGATCCACTATGGACTGGACTCTCACAATATTATTCTAGATCCACTATGGACTGGACTCTCACAATATTATGTTAGATCCACTATGGACTGGACTCTCACACTATTATGTTAGATCCACTATGGACTGGACTCTCACACTATTATGTTAGATCCACTATGGACTGGACTCTCACAATATTATTCTAGATCCACTATGGACTGGACTCTCACAATATTATGTTAGATCCACTATGGACTGGACTCACACTATTATGTTCGATCCACTATGGACTGGACTCTCCTATTATGTTAGATCCACTATGGACTGGACTCACACTATTATGTTAGATCCACTATGGACTGGACTCTCACACTATTATGTTAGATCCACTATGGACTGGACTCTCACAATATTATGCTAGATCCACTATGGACTGGACTCTCACAATATTATGCTAGATCCACTATGGACTGGACTCTCACAATATTATTCTAGATCCACTATGGACTGGACTCTCACAATATTATGTTAGATCCACTATGGACTGGACTCACACTATTATGTTCGATCCACTATGGACTGGACTCTCCTATTATGTTAGATCCACTATGGACTGGACTCACACTATTATGTTAGATCCACTATGGACTGGACTCTCACACTATTATGTTAGATCCACTATGGACTGGACTCTCACAATATTATGCTAGATCCACTATGGACTGGACTCTCACAATATTATGCTAGATCCACTCGGTCGTGTGGTCCTCCATGAACATGTTGATGTTTAAGTCACCTTTAAAAAAAAAGGGTATTTTAATGATCCATTAGGAAGAACCACCATCTTCCTTGTGCTGTATAAAAAGGGCAGTTGAAGCTGAAAGAGAAAGTCGTGTGCAGGACTTGAGAGGACTGGTGGTTTGGCAGCGGCCATCTGTGGCTGCTCCCAAAACCCGCCTCCCTCGCCAGGGGTTTGACGGAGTCACGCTCCAACACCAGGTTCCTGCTCGGAGACAAAAGATGGATACACTGTGAGATTTATTTTCCGTTCCAAACCACGTTGTCTGGCTTTTAAAAAAAAAAAAAAAAAAAATAGCATTTAGATTTTTTTTTTTTAAAATGTGCCATTGATCTGATGGAACATCTGCCGAGGGTTTTGTTACATCACTCCCACAAGGCGCTCTGCTTTCAGGATCGATCATCTGAGTGCGTGCACATCACCTTCACTCACCTGGGGACAGGGAATCATTTTGATAGAAGGCTAATATAGACACAGCATGTGTTGCCTTCATTATAACACTTATATAAGACCTTTAAAGTCATTTTGATAGTAGGCTAATATAGCTAATATAGACACTTGTTGCCTTCATTATAACACTTATATAAGACTTTTAAAGTCATTTTGATAGTAGGCTAATATAGCTAATATAGACACTTACTTCATGTGTTGTCGTCATTATAACACTTATATAAGACTTTTAAAGTAATTTTGATAGTAGGCTAATATAGACACTTACATCATGTGTTGTCTTCATTATAACACTTATATAAGACTTTTAAAGTCATTTTGATAGTAGGCTAATATAGCTAATATAGACACTTACATCATGTGTTGTCTTCATTATAACAATTATATAAGACTTTTAAAGTCATTTTGATAGTAGGCTAATATAGCTAACATAGACACTTGTTGCCTTCATTATAACACTTATATAAGACCTTTAAAGTCATTTTGATAGTAGGCTAATATAGCTAATATAGACACTTACATCATGTGTTGTCTTCATTATAACACTTATATAAGACTTTTAAAGTCATTTTGATAGTAGGCTAATATAGACACTTACATCATGTGTTGCCTTCATTATAACACTTATATAAGACCTTCAAAGTCATTTTGATAGTAGGCTAATATAGCTATTATAGACACTTACATCATGTGTTGTCTTCATTATAACACTTATGTAAGGCTTTTAAAGTCATTTTGATAGTAGGCTATTATAGCTAATATAGACACTTGTTGCCTTCATTATAACACTTATATAAGACTTTTAAAGTCATTTTGATAGTAGGCTAATATAGCTAATACAGACACTTACATCATGTGTTGTCTTCATTATAACACTTATATAAGACTTTTAAAGTAATTTTGATAGTAGGTTAATATAGACACATCATGTGTTGTCTTCATTATAACACTTACATAAGACTTTTAAAGTCATTTTGATAGTAGGCTATTATAGCTAATATAGACACTTACATCATGTGTTGTCTTCATTATAACACTTATATAAGACTTTTAAAGTCATTTTGATAGTAGGTTAATATAGACACTTACATCATGTGTTGTCTTCATTATAACACTTACATAAGACTTTTAAAGTCATTTTGATAGTAGTCTAAAATAGCTAATATAGACACTTACATCATGTGTTGTCTTCATTATAACACTTATATAAGACTTTTAAAGTCATTTTGATAGTAGGCTAATATAGACACTTACACCATGTGTTGTCTTCATTATAACACTTATATAAGACTTTTAAAGTCATTTTGATAGTAGTTTATTATAGCTAATATAGACACTTGTGACATCACATCTTATGCTAACATAACAGCTCCGGCATTTTAGAAGGTATTTGAATATTTTTCTATAAACACACATGTTTATATAGTATTTCTACATTGATTTGAAAAACGTTTTAAATTGGGCTGTTTCAAACTTGTTTAAAGTACAATTTTCTTTCCTAACTTGTATTATCATTATGGGTTGAAAAAAATCACATATTTTTTAAAATAAAAAATATCGTATTTTTCGGACTATAAATTCCTTTCATTTTCTCAAAACTCGACAGTGCACCTTATAACCCGGTGCGCCTATTGCAAGGAATACGTTTGGTTGTGCTTACCCACCTCGAAGCTAATTTATTCGGTACACAATGGAATGATAAGTGTGACCAGATAAGAGATATGTGTAGACTGCAATATGACTCAAGTAAACAACACAAACATATTCACGTTTTTCACTTTTTTGTGTATTCTAAATTGTAAAATATGCTGCGGCATCCCATTTAGAGCAGACATTGTGCAGTAAGTGATTGTTTTATTATGGCCGAAGTTTTGTATTTCTTGTTTAGAACTCAGCACTAATTCTACATGATGTTTAGTGTTTCACTAGAGCTGGATCCGTTCAGCACGCAGCTTTTAAAACTTGTAGCGCATCCTCCCTATGTTCAGGCTCAAAAATATAAGGTTCTGGATCCTCATTTGACCCAAAGTAGTCATTGTTGCCTGTCATGATTAGTAATAGTTGTTAAAGGAAAAAGCGAATGTGAAATCAATGCACGGCCGTAATGTTTACAATGACCACAATACTGTAAATATTACCATACAATTCCAGACTATAAGCTACTACTTTTTTCCCTACATTTTGAACCCCGCGGCTTATGAAACGGTGCGGCTAATTTATGGATTTTTTCCCCCCGCTAATTGCCATAATGTTTTGTGTTCAATAATTTACATTAAACTTAAACAGAAGACTGAGATATGGTGTGTTATTGTTTGTGCTATGGTGCCATCTTTTGTACGGGTGTGGCTTGTATCATGGTGTGCTCTATAGTCCGGAAAATACAGTACATTATTATGAACTTGCCTGTTACTACATTGCATACAGTATATACCTACAGCATGCACATAGAAGGGAAAAAATTTGATAGTAGGCTAATATAGCTATTATAGACACTTACATCATGTGTTGTCTTCATTATAACACTTATGTAAGGCTTTTAAAGTCATTTTGATAGTAGGCTATAATAGCTAATATAGACACTTGTTGCCTTCATTATAACACTTATATAAGACTTTTAAAGTCATTTTGATAGTAGGCTAATATAGCTAATATAGACACATCATGTGTTGCCTTCATTATAACACTTATATAAGACTTTTAAAGTCATTTTGATAGTAGGCTAATATAGACACTTACATCATGTGTTGTCTTCATTATAACACTTATATAAGACCTTTAAAGTCATTTTGATAGTAGGCTAATATAGCTATTATAGACACTTACATCATGTGTTGTCTTCATTATAACAATTATATAAGACTTTTAAAGTCATTTTGATAGTAGGCTAATATAGACACTTACATCATGTGTTGTCTTCATTATAACAATTATATAAGACTTTTAAAGTCATTTTGATAGTAGGCAAATATAGACACTTACATCATGTGTTGTCTTCATTATAACAATTATATAAGACTTTTAAAGTCATTTTGATAGTAGGCGAATATAGACACTTACATCATGTGTTGTCTTCATTATAACACTTATATAAGACTTTTAAAGTCATTTTGATAGTAGGCTAATATAGCTAATATAGACACTTACATCATGTGTTGTCTTCATTATAACACTTATAAAATACTTTTAAAGTCATTTTGATAGTTTGATAGTAGGCTAATATAGACACTTACATCATGTGCTGTCTTCATTATAACACTTATATAAGACTTTTAAAGTCATTTTGATAGTAGGCTAATATAGACACTTACATCATGTGCTGTCTTCATTATAACACTTATATAAGACCTTTAAAGTCATTTTGATAGTAGGCTAATATAGCTATTATAGACACTTACATCATGTGTTGTCTTCATTATAACACTTATATAAGACTTTTAAAGTCATTTTGATAGTAGGCTATTATAGCTAACATAGACACTTACATCATGTGTTGTCTTCATTATAACACTTATAAAATACTTTTAAAGTCATTTTGATAGTTTGATAGTAGGCTAATATAGACACTTACATCATGTGCTGTCTTCATTATAACACTTATATAAGACTTTTAAAGTCATTTTGATAGTAGGCTAATATAGACACTTACATCATGTGCTGTCTTCATTATAACACTTATATAAGACCTTTAAAGTCATTTTGATAGTAGGCTAATATAGCTATTATAGACACTTACATCATGTGTTGTCTTCATTATAACACTTATATAAGACTTTTAAAGTCATTTTGATAGTAGGCTATTATAGCTAACATAGACACTTACATCATGTGTTGTCTTCATTATAACACTTATAAAATACTTTTAAAGTCATTTTGATAGTTTGATAGTAGGCTAATATAGACACTTACATCATGTGCTGTCTTCATTATAACACTTATATAAGACTTTTAAAGTCATTTTGATAGTAGGCTAATATAGACACTTACATCATGTGCTGTCTTCATTATAACACTTATATAAGACCTTTAAAGTCATTTTGATAGTAGGCTAATATAGCTATTATAGACACTTACATCATGTGTTGTCTTCATTATAACACTTATATAAGACTTTTAAAGTCATTTTGATAGTAGGTTATTATAGCTAACATAGACACTTACATCATGTGTTGTCTTCATTATAACACTTATAAAATACTTTTAAAGTCATTTTGATAGTTTGATAGTAGGCTAATATAGACACTTACATCATGTGCTGTCTTCATTATAACACTTATATAAGACTTTTAAAGTCATTTTGATAGTAGGCTAATATAGACACTTACATCATGTGCTGTCTTCATTATAACACTTATATAAGACCTTTAAAGTCATTTTGATAGTAGGCTAATATAGCTATTATAGACACTTACATCATGTGTTGTCTTCATTATAACACTTATATAAGAATTTTAAAGTCATTTTGATAGTAGGTTATTATAGCTAACATAGACACTTACATCATGTGTTGTCTTCATTATAACACTTATAAAATACTTTTAAAGTCATTTTGATAGTTTGATAGTAGGCTAATATAGACACTTACATCATGTGCTGTCTTCATTATAACACTTATATAAGACTTTTAAAGTCATTTTGATAGTAGGCTAATATAGACACTTACATCATGTGCTGTCTTCATTATAACACTTATATAAGACCTTTAAAGTCATTTTGATAGTAGGCTAATATAGCTATTATAGACACTTACATCATGTGTTGTCTTCATTATAACAATTATATAAGACTTTTAAAGTCATTTTGATAGTAGGCTAATATAGACACTTACATCATGTGTTGTCTTCATTATAGCACTTATATAAGACTTTTAAAGTCATTTTGATAGTAGGCTAATATAGCTAATATAGACACTTACATCATGGTGTGCTCTATAGTCCGGAAAATACAGTACATTATTATGAACTTGCCTGTTACTACATTGCATACAGTATATACCTACAGCATGCACATAGAAGGGAAAAAATTTGAGTTTTACTCAATAGCAGACACAATTTTACAAGAAAAGCTGAACATTTTGGCAATTTTATGAAAATAGTCGAAATTTTACTCGACAAAAATCACAATTGTATTATTATTTTTTTTAAATTTTGGCAATATTATAATAATAATAATCCGAATTTTACTTGGCAAAATTATGACAAAATTCATAATTTTACTCAAAAAATTTCACTATTTTACAAGAATAACAAAAAAATTGGCAATATTGTGGTAATAGTCAGAATTTTATATGACAAATGTCACCATTTTGCGTTAAAGAGTAATAATTTTACGAGAAAATATTGCAATATTTCAGAAACAGAAAGAATATGAGAAATTGTTCCCATTTTTTTAAGAAATAAGTCCACACATTGTGAGAAAAAGAAAAAGAAAAAGGTTTTTGGATGTTTTTTTAGAGTGCTTTTTCGGCGGAATAGAGCAAATCCCCATTACCTCCACTGTTAGCTGACACTTGCTAGTGTTTATTTACAAATTAGAATGCATGAAAAAGAAGAAGCGTTCTTCTGCGGAAACAGTGCAGTTCCCATTAAACATGAAGTATTGCAATGTTGTTCAGAAAAATGTGGGATCAAAGAGACATTTAAATGGTTTTGAGCGTTTCATTTTGAATTAAAAAGAAAAAAGGAAAAAAAAAGAGTGACTATTATTTTCTGTCAAATTTCAAAGCCTGTCACAAAACTGTCCCAAGTCTCCCAAGGTTTAAAGATAATTGGATCTTGCAAAGCCACCCTTGTTGTAGTGTGTGTGTGTGTGTGTGTGTGTGTGTGTGTGTGTTCTTGTATTTCAACCCTTCTTGAGACATGAAGAGGGAAAAGTATCTTCCATATGAGGAGGTGTGAACAAGTGATGACATAAATCAATAACATTGCATCTAATAGAGAATGTCTCATTTGCACCCCTGCTGGTGACATCTATCAAAATGAGGGTGGTCCCAAAAAGGAGGGATTTTTCAAATTGACTGTGTGTCGCTTTTAAATGTGCTCCCCCCTCTGGTCAACATATGAAATAACAAGTGTGTGTAAAATTTCGAAGTGCTCCCCCTCTGGTCAACATATGTAATAACAGGTGAGTGTAAGAAATTGAAATGCGCCCCCTTTGGCCAAAATTAATAAAACATTTTAAATAAATATGTATACTGTAATAACTTGAAGTAAATAATGAAAATTAAAAACCAATTACAAACAAAAAATTCCAAATCATAATAATGAACTAAAAGTAGTCTTTTTCTAACAATGTGTGCACTTCTTTCTTAAAAAAAATGGGAACAATTTCTCATATTCTTTCTGTTTCTGAAATATTGCAATATTTTCTCGTAAAATTATTACTCTTTAACGCAAAATGGTGACATTTGTCGTATAAAATTCTGACTTTTACCACAATATTGCCAATTTTTTTGTTATTCTTGTAAAATAGTGAAATTTTTTTGAGTAAAATTATGAATTTTGTCATAATTTTGCCAAGTAAAATTCGGATTATTATTATTATAATATTGCCAAAATTTTAATTTAAAAAAAATAAAATTGTGACTTTTGTCGAGTAAAATTTCGACTATTTTCATAAAATTGCCAAAATGTTCAGCTTTTCTTGTAAAATTGTGTCTGTTATTGAGTAAAACTCAAATTTTTATCACAATATTGGACAAAATTTTGACTTGCGTTGAGTAAAATGACGACTTTTATTATAATACTGCCAAAAGTTTTTCTTGTGAAATTCCAACTAATTTTTCCCAACAAGCTTTGTTATATTTGCATAGTATGTATATATTATTAATGTTGTAAATACACATCTTTATATATCTAGAAAGGCTGGTCCTAAAGAGGGAGGCATTTTTCTCAGGTCTCAAGAAGGCAAGCAATCCAAGAATGTGTGTGTGTGTGTGTGTGTGGGTGTATTCTTGTATTTCTACCCTTCTTGAGACATGAAGAGGGAAAAGTATCTTCCATATGAGGAGGTGTGAACAAGTGATGACATAAATCAATAACATTGCATCTAATAGAGAATGTCTCATTTGCACCCCTGCTGGTGACATCTATCAAAATGAGGCTGGTACCAAAAAGGAGGGATTTTTCAAATTGACTGTGTGTCGCTTTTAAATGTGCTCCCCCTCTGGTCAACATATGAAATAACAAGTGTGTGTAAAAACTTTGAAGTGCTCCCCCTCTGGTCAACATATGTAATAACAGGTGAGTGTAAGAAATTGAAATGCACCCCCTTTGGCCAAAATTAATAAAACATTTTAAATAAATATGTATACTGTAATAACTTGAAGTAAATAATGAAAATTAAAAACCAATTACAAACAAAAAAATTCCAAATCATAATAATGAACTAAAAGTAGTCTTTTTCTCACAATGTGTGGACTTCTTTCTTAAAAAAAAATGGGAACAATTTCTCATATTCTTTCTGTTTCTGAAATATTGCAATATTTTCTCGTAAAATTATTACTCTTTAACGCAAAGTGGTGACATTTGTCATATAAAATTCGGACTTTTACCACAATATTGCCAATTTTTTTGTTATTCTTGTAAAATAGTGACATTTTTTTGAGTAAAATTATGAATTTTGTCATAATTTTGCCAAGTAAAATTCGAATTATTATTATTATAATATTGCCAAAATTTAAATTTTTTTTTAAATAAAATTGTGACTTTTGTCGAGTAAAATTTCGACTATTTTCATAAAATTGCCAAAATGTTCAGCTTTTCTTGTAAAATTGTGTCTGCTATTGAGTAAAACTCAAATTTTTATCACAATATTGGACAAAATTTTGACTTGCGTTGAGTAAAATGACGACTTTTATTATAATACTGCCAAAAGTTTTTCTTGTGAAATTCCAACTCATTTTTCCCAACAAGATTTGTTATATTTGCATAGTATGTATATATTATTAATGTTGTAAATACACATCTTTATATATCTAGAAAGGCTGGTCCTAAAGAGGGAGGCATTTTTCTCAGGTCTCAAGAAGGTAAGCAATCCAAGAATGTGTGTGTGTGTGTGTGTGTGTGGGTGTATTCTTGTATTTCTACCCTTCTTGAGACATGAAGAAGGAAAAGTATCTTCCATATGAGGAGGTGTGAACAAGTGATGACATAAATCAATAACATTGCATCTAATAGAGAATGTCTCATTTGCACCCCTGCTGGTGACATCTATCAAAATGAGGGTGGTCCCAAAAAGGAGGGATTTTTCACATTGACTGTGTGTCGCTTTTAAATGTGCTCCCCCCTCTGGTCAACATATGAAATAACAAGTGTGTGTAACATTTTGAAGTGCTCCCCCTCTGGTCAACATATGTAATAACAGGTGAGTGTAAGAAATTGAAATGCGCCCCCTTTGGCCAAAATTAATAAAACATTTTAAATAAATATGTATACAAAGACATACTGTAATAACTTGAAGTAAATAATGAAAATTAAAAACCAATTACAAACAAAAAATTCCAAATCATAATAATTAACTAAAAGTAGTCTTTTTCTCACAATGTGTGGACTTCTTTCTTAAAAAAAAAATGGGAACAATTTCTCATATTCTTTCTGTTTCGGAAATATTGCAATATTTTCTCGTAAAATTATTACTCTTTAACGCAAAATGGTGACATTTGTCATATAAAATTCTGACTTTTACCACAATATTGCCAATTTTTTTGTTATTCTTGTAAAATAGTGACATTTTTTTGAGTCAAATTATGAATTTTGTCATAATTTTGCCAAGTAAAATTCGGATTATTATTATTATAATATTGCCAAAATTTAATTTAAAAAAAAATAAAATTGTGACTTTTGTCGAGTAAAATTTCGACTATTTTCATAAAATTGCCAAAATGTTCAGCTTTTCTTGTAAAATTGTGTCTGCTATTGAGTAAAACTCAAATTTTTTATCACAATATTGGACAAAATTTTGACTTGCGTTGAGTAAAATGACGACTTTTATTATAATACTGCCAAAAGTTTTTCTTGTGAAATTCCAACTAATTTTTCCCAACAAGTTTTGTTATATTTTTGTATAGTATGTATATATTATTAATGTTGTAAATACACATCTTTATATATCTAGAAAGGCTGGTCCTAAAGAGGGAGGCATTTTTCTCAGGTCTCAAGAAGGTAAGAAATCCAAGAATGTGTGTGTGTGTGTGTGTGTGTGTGTTCTTGTATTTCTACCCTTCTTGAGACATGAAGAGGGAAAAGTATCTTCCATATGAGGAGGTGTGAACAAGTGATGACATAAATCATGGTCCCAATAACATTGCATCTAATAGAGATTTATTTTTATTTTTTATAAAACATAATTTTTTTTAAAATAAAACGTATAATTGACGGATAGATGTGAAGTTGATCCTGGGATTTAAGTGTTGAAAGTAAAAATAATATACTGTTTATTGATAAATGACTAATTTTTGCCACTTTTATGAGTTATTAGTTATTTTGGATCCTTGAAGCCTTTGGTGGGATTTAAAAACTGTCATTGCTCAAGAAAAAATATTGAATCAAAATCAATATTGTTATGAATTATTGATCTATTCAAGGCTCCAATTACTTCACTTTGGTATATTATTTTAGGGGAAAATACTGAATATTTTGTGTGTTTGCCGTACAAATAAAACAAGGTTTTTCTTTTGACAAGAGGAATACAAATAAAAACGTACAATTGACGGAGAGATCTGAAGTTAATCCTGTGATTTGAGCGTTGAAAGTAAAAATAGTATATATATTCATCGATAAATGACTTATTTTTAACATTTTTATGAGCGGGCCGTTTTGGATCCCAGTGACCTTTAGTGGGATTTAAAAAAAAAAGTTTTTTAATTAAAAAAACTGTCACTGCACAAAAAATAATCAAAAAATGATAATGAATAAAAATCAATGTTGTTATTAATTATTGATCTATTAAAATTTTTTATTAATTCACTTTGGAATATATATATATATATATATATATATATATATATATATATATATATATATATATATATATATATATATATATATATATATAGTCTGCATTGCTGACTTGTCTCCACTAAAGATGATCTCTTGCTGGCCCCACTATGGACTGGACTCTCACACTATTATGTTAGATCCACTATGGACTGGACTCTCACAATATTATGTTAGATCCACTATGGACTGGACTCTCTCACTATTCTGTTTGATCCACTATGGACTGGAGTCTCACAATATTATGTTAGATCCACTATGGACTGGACTCTCACACTATTATGTTAGATCCACTATGGACTGGACTCTCACACTATTATGTTAGATCCACTATGGACTAGACTCTCACACTATTATATTAGATCCACTATGGATTGGACTCTCACTATTATGTTAGATCCACTATGGACTGGACTCTCACACTATTATGTTAGATCCACTATGGACTGGACTCTCACACTATTATGCTAGATCCACTATGGACTGGACTCTCACACTATTATGTTAGATCCACTATGGACTGGATTCTCACACTATTATGTTAGATCCACTATGGACTGGACTCTCACACTATTATGTCAGATCCACTATGGACTGGACTCTCACACTATTATGTTAGATCCACCATGGACTGGACTCTCACTATTATGTTAGATCCACCATGGACTGGACTCTCACTATTATGTTAGATCCACTATGGACTGGACTCTCACTATTATGTTAGATCCACTATGGACTGGACTCTCACACTATTATGTTAGATCCACTATGGACTGGACTCTCACTATTATGTTAGATCCACTATGGACCGGACTCTCACACTTTTATGTTAGATCCGCTATGGACTAGACTCTCACACTATTATGTTAGATCCACTATGGACTGGACTCTCACACTATTATGTTAGATCCACTATGGACTGGACTCTCACACTATTATGTTAGATCCACTATGGACTGGACTCTCACACTATTATGTTAAATCCACTATGGACTGGACTCTCACACTATTATGTTAGATCCACTATGGACTGGACTCCCACACTATTATGTTGGATCCACTATGGACTGGACTCTCACACTATTATGTTAGATCCACTATGGACTGGACTCTCACACTATTATGTTAGATCCACTATGGACTGGACTCTCACACTATTATGTTAGATCCACTATGGACTGGACTCTCACACTATTATGTTAGATCCACTATGGACTGGACTCTCACACTATTATGTTAGATCCACTATGGACTGGACTCTCAAACTATTATGTTAGATCCACTATGGACTGGACTCTCACTATTATGTTAGATCCACTATGGACTGGACTCTCACACTATTATGTTAGATCCACTATGGACTGGACTCTCACACTATTATGTTAGATCCACTATGGACTGGACTCTCTCACTATTATGTTAGATCCACTATGGACTGGACTCTCACACTATTATGTTAGATCCACTATGGACTGAACTCTCACACTATTATGTTAGATCCACTATGGACTGGACTCTCACAATTATGTAGATCCACTATGGACTGGACTCTCTCACTATTATGTTAGATCCACTATGGACTGGACTCTCACACTATTATGTCAGATCCACTATGGACTGGACTCACACTATTATGTTAGATCCACTATGGACTGGACTCTCACACTATTATGTTAGATCCACTATGGACTGGACTCTCACTATTATGTTAGATCCACTATGGACTGGACTCTCACTATTATGTTAGATCCACTATGGACTGGACTCTCACTATTTTGTTAGATCCACTATGGACTGGACTCTCACTATTATGTTAGATCCACTATGGACTGGACTCTCACACTATTATGTTAGATCCACTATGGACTGGACTCTCACACTATTATGTTAGATCCACTATGGACTGGACTCTCACTATTATGTTAGATCCACTATGGACTGGACTCTCACACTATTATGTTAGATCCACTATAGACTGGACTCTCACTATTATGTTAGATCCACTATGGACTGGACTCTCACTATTATGTTAGATCCACTATGGACTGGACTCTCACACTATTATGTTAGATCCACTCGACGGTCCCCTCCAAGGTTTGTCATTGTCATCCCATTGGGGTTGAGTTTTTCCTTGCCCTGATGTGGGATCTGAGCCGAGGATGTCTTTGTGGCTTGTGCAGCCCTTTGAGACACTTGTGATTTAGGGCTATATAAGTAAACTTTGATTGATTGATATCTAGAAAGGGTGGTCCTAAAGAGGGAGGCATTTTTCAGAGGTTCAAGAAGGTAGGAAATCCAAGAATGTGTGTGCGTGTGTGTGTGTGTGTGTGTGTGTGTGTGTGTGTGTGTGTGTTTTGAGAAAATGACCACTGACCAAGTTGCGTGCTGTGCTGAATGTCACCAGACTTTGCTGTGGTGAAGCGGTTCTCTGCCAAAAAGCAAAAAACATTGGAGGAAGTGAGTCAGGGAGAATTGCATGAAAGCAATCACACACACGACTTAGTCCATAACACACAAGAAAGATGAAGTCACACACACTTTCTGCATACCAGCCTGCTGTTAAATAATATGACAACCCTGCAGTGGATGAAGATCCTCTTCTCACAGGTTCATTGTGCTGTTGTTGGGAGTATTGGCTGCAAATAAAAAGCATCCCAGCATGAAGTCCAGGTGCAAATCTCCTTCCACTTCCACTGCGTGAGTGCACACATTGTGTTACAAAAAAAAAAAAGCTCAGCTGGAGGAACAAAAGTGTGTCGTGCATGATGGAACACATGTAACTGTTAAACGTATCTGTGAGCCACATCCTAAACAGCTTAAGTCACACTTGCCAACCTTGAGACCTCCGATTTCGGGAGGTGGGGGGTGGGGGCGTGGTTGGAGGTGGGACGGGGCGTGGTTGGGGGCGTGGTTAAGAGGGGAGGAGTATATTGACAGCTAGAATTCACCAAGTCAAGTATTTCATACACATATATATATATATATCTACATCCTGAAAATATGCAAACAAAACTGTGTTTAGATCATTGATACTTCAAACTTGCACAAATATAACATGAATATAACATAACTTGGCTTCTGAGAGCTTCAAAATGCCATCCATCCATCCATCCATCTTCTTCCGCTTATCCGAGGTCGGGTCGCGGGGGCAGCAGCCTAAGCAGGGAAGCCCAGACTTCCCTCTCCCCAGCCACTTCGTCCAGCTCCTCCCGGGGGATCCCGAGGCGTTCCCAGGCCAGCCGGGAGACATAGTCTTCCCAGCGTGTCCTGGGTCTTCCTCGTGGCCTCCTACCGGTCAGACATGCCCTAAACACCTCCTTAGGGAGGCGCTCGGGTGGCATCCTGACCAGATGCCCGAACCACCTCATCTGGCTCCTCTCGATGTGGAGGAGCAGCGGCTTTACTTTGAGTTCCCCCCGGATGACAGAGCTTCTCACCCTATCTCTAAGGGAGAGCCCCGCCACCCGGCGGAGGAAACTCATTTCGGCCGCTTGTACCCGTGATCTTGTCCTTTCGGTCATAACCCAAAGCTCATGACCATAGGTGAGGATGAGAACGTAGATCGACCGGTAAATTGAGAGCTTTGCCTTCCGGCTCAGCTTCTTCTTCACCACAACGGATCGATACAGCGTCCGCATTACTGAAGACGCCGCACCGATCCGCCTGTCGATCTCACGATCCACTCTTCCCTCACTTGTGAACAAGACTCCGAGGTACTTGAACTCCTCCACTTGGGGCAAGATCTCCTCCCCAACCCGGAGATGGCACTCCACCCTTTTCCGGGCGAGAACCATGGACTCGGCCTTGGAGGTGCTGATTCTCATCCCAGTCGCTTCACACTCAGCTGCGAACCGATCCAGTGAGAGCTGAAGATCCTGGCCAGATGAAGCCATCAGGACCAAATCATCTGCAAAAAGCAGAGACCTAATCCTGCAGCCACCAAACCGGATCCCCTCAACGCCTTGACTGCGCCTAGAAATTCTGTCCATAAAAGTTATGAACAGAATCGGTGACAAAGGGCAGCCTTGGCGGAGTCCAACCCTCACCGGAAACGTGTCCGACTTACTGCCGGCAATGCGGACCAAGCTCTGACACTGATCATACAGGGAGCGGACCGCCACAATAAGACAGTCCGATACCCCATACTCTCTGAGCACTCCCCACAGGACTTCCCGGGGTACACGGTCGAATGCCTTCTCCAAGTCCACAAAGCACATGTAGACTGGTTGGGCAAACTCCCATGCACCCTCAAGGACCCTGCCGAGAGTATAGAGCTGGTCCACAGTTCCACGACCAGGACGAAAACCACACTGTTCCTCCTGAATCCGAGGTTCGACTATCCGGCGTAGCCTCCTCTCCAGTACACCTGAATAGACCTTACCGGGAAGGCTGAGGAAGCTACAGAAGCTTCAAAATGTAATAAATAAAATGCTAAAGTTTTTGATAAACAAACAATTATTTTAATAAATAAATATGGTCATTTTAAATGAATTATTATGATAATTTAAAATTAATTATTTCAAATATGTTTATTTTAATGTGCCGGTATAATTCTATGGCTGGATGTAATAAGGAGTCAGAAAAAATAAAAATAAAAATACAATTAATGTTGATGTTTTTAGCAAAATATAGTAAACATTTATTTAGTTTTTTTTTTTAATTAATAAATATTTTTATTTTTAGGTAAGATAAATTGACAGCTAGAATTCACCAAGTCAAGTATTTCATACATATATATATATATATCTACATCCTGAAAATATGCAAACAAAACTGTGTTTAGATGATTGATACTTCAAACTTGCATAAATAAATATTAAGGAATATAACATAACTTGGCTTCTGAGAGCTTCAAAATGTAATAAATAAAATGCTAAAGTTTTTGATAAACAATTATTTTAATAAATAAATATGGTCATTTTAAATGAATTATTATGATAATTTAAAATGAATTATTTCAAATATGTTTATTTTAATGTGCCGGTATAATTCTTTTTTTTTTTTTAATAAATGTTTTTATTAAATTTGACAGGTATACTATACAATAGAACAGTAGTCACATTTTCCCCTTTTTTTCCCCACCCACTTCCAAGAACAACAACCCGACACATACCCCATACACACATAACCCCCCCCACCCTCCCCAGGTCCTACATACAGTAAGTTAAAGGTACAGTCACAAATGGAAAATAATTAGTACATCACCTTCTTCTCAACATAGGCAGATAGTAAATATACACCCAGAATAAATATAAAAAACAAAAAAAACAAAAACAAAAAAAACAACCAAAAAGGAAGCTGGTTTATGAAAGGTGAACTTTTCATGTGTCCTGTAGCGTCTTTAGCGTGCCGGTAAAATTCTATGGCTTGATGTAATAAGGAGTCTGAAAAAATACAAATAAAAATACAATTAATGTTGATGTTTTTAGCAAAATATAGTAAACATTTATTTAGTTTTTTTTTTTAATTAATAAATATATTTATTTTTAGGTAAGATAAACATAATAATACAATGTATCTTTAGTCTGGATGATTTAGTTCTTGTCACCCTGTTGTCCTCCCGTAGTGAAAAAAGGCTGTCCTCACTCAGGTCCGCATGGAGCTGGAGGGGGCGTGGCCTCCAGCTCCGGCCGAAAATCGGGAGATTTTCGGGAGAATATTTGTCCCGGGAGGTTTTCGGATGAGGCGCTGAATTTCGGGAGTCTCCCGGAAAATTCGGGAGGGTTGGCAAGTATGGCTTAAGTACTAATCCTAACCCTTTTATTTATTTATTTTTTTTCCAACTTGAAGAATGCATTCTGGTGTGAAAACTTTGGCAACGTTGTCACATTGCGGGGACCCGGAGGCGGGCTGTGCGTTTCCCACTTAGGCCTTCAGTGATGTCCTACCAGGGCCGGCCCGTGGCATAGGCCGTATAGGCAAATGCTAAGGGCGCCGTCCATCAGGGGGCGCCACGCCAGTGCCACAAATGTTGGAGAAAAAAAAAAAAAAAGTTGGTACTATTATTTCTAAATACAAAAAATAATCCCACGTTAATTAAAATGCAAAGTAAAGCCTATATAATAGAAATATTATTTGTTACAACATTACGCCCCCCCCCCCCCCGCACGGTGCGCCCCCTCCCTTCCCGTATCATGACTCTTTTTGGACGTCACCACATCAAAAAATCAACACAAGATGTCAAAACGGCCAAAACTGTCAGGTGCCCAGGGAAGAAAAAAGAGAAAAGAAGAGGAGGAGAAACGAGAAAAAGACAGAGGTAGCAGGTAGGTAACGTTAGCCTACATGAAATTATTTGTCTGTTACAGAATGTGATAGTAACCTGGCTTTTTAGCATTAAGCTAATGTTACATGATTCGGCAATTGCTAATCAATAAATAGCTAGTTCTGTTTTAACGTCGGGTTAATATTGTGGAGGGGGCTAAATTGTTATGGAAAATAATAATGTAACGTTAGGTAATTACAGTACTCCCACCTTACATACCTCAGGGACATTTGTATTAGATCTTTTAAGCAGGTGTTTTTTGTTTACATTGTTATTGCCTTCTGGTTAGCTAATGTTTGCCCTGCAGGTAATAGTCACTTTTCCACCCCTTTATATATTAGGTATAGTTGTAAGCCTAGTTGTTAAAGTGCACATCATTAATGTTAATTAAGCAATATGTATGTAAAAAATATTGTATTTCATATATTCATTTTTTATTTTTGCATTCATTCATTTATTCATATTTTTTTTTATCTTGTTAACTATTCTGATTGTTAATTTGCTTTCTTTAAGTAAAAAAAAGGTCAAAGACAAAGCTATCCGGTTTCTTGTGAGTATATACACTTCACTGCCGATGTGGGGGGGCGCCACCTAAAATCTTGCCTAAGGCGCCAGATTGGTTAGGGCCGGGCCTGTGTCCTACACTGTAAAAAGTGAAATCTAAGTAAGATAAAATATGTCAAATAAAGGTGATATTTTCTTATTTTCTGTCTGATAAGATCATTCTTCTCACTACGCAGATTTTATGTTAGAGTGTTTTACTTGTTTTAAGTGTTTTGCTCCTAAATGATCTCAGTAAGATATTACAGCTTGTTGCTGAGATGTTATGACCTATATTGTCATGTCTGTGTGATCATGTTTTGTTTCATTCATGTTCGGTTTTGTTTTTGGACCTTTTTGTTTTGTTTTGTCACCATAGCAACCCATTAGTCTTCACCTGTCACGTCACGCACCTGTTTCACGTTTTGAGTCACGCACCTGTTTTCGTTAATCATGTCTGTAGTATTTAAGTTCATTGTTTTCAGTTTGTCTTTCTGGCGACATCCCGCATTCTTACCCCTGTCACACTCTGTCTACCTCTGCGCACTTCATGCCATGTCCACGTCAGTTTTTTCTATTAATGCCACAGTTAGTGTTTTTGTTTTTGTTCACAGTCTTTTGCCCACGTGCAAGTCTTTTTGTTTCATTAGTCAAGATTGTACATCCGCCTTGAGCGCGCTTTTTGTTCCTTTGAGTGTTATTATTAAATATGTATTTACCTTCACGCCATGACCAGTCCAGCTTTACTTGCATCTCGGGAAAACAAACACACCATAGTCCTCGTCGTGACATATATTGAGTAAAACATGCTTGAAACTAGAATATCAAGTGTTGCAAAGCTGTGTCATCAACACTCACAAGTATAAAACTACTTTTTTAAAGTAACAATTTCTTATTTCAAGCATGAAAAAAAATTCATGACTTTGACACAATTGTGTCTCATAATTAAAACAGATGACGGCCAAATGGACTTTGCTGTTTTATTTTCAATGAAACAATAGAAAACACATACCGTATTATTCGGACTATAAGTCGCAGTTTTTTTTCATAGTTTGGCCAGGCTTCAGTGCGACTTATATATGGTTTTTTTCCTTTTTTATTATGCATTTTCGGCAGGTGCGACTTATACTCCAGTGCGACTTATACTCCGAAAAATGCGGTACTCAAATAGTAGTACAGTTGGCACAGTACAGTAAATATTTTAACATTTAACATTTAAAACAATTTTGAACAGAAATAGTTCATGCACATTCAGATAAATTACTCAAAATTACAATTAAAAACATTTTGGCCGATATGCGCACTAATTGACTGAAAGAGCACACACTTGCCGCGATGATGTCATGTTATCCATGGAAAAATGCATTTTTAGACAATATGATTTGCCTGAGAGGCTAGGAAACCTGTTGCCTTTCCATTAAGAACAATAAATTAGTTTTTAGTATAAGTTTGCTGGTTTCAAGAAATGTAATGCCGAGCGCATATCATTATGTCAAGATAATGGCACTAGCATTTACTTCATTTAAGAATATTCTTCAACATATTAAGCAAAAAGTTTTTTTGTTTTTTTTTCTACCAAGAAAAGTGCACTTGTAATTAGTGAGAATATACTTATTTTAAGGTATATTTGGGTTAATTGAGATTAGCTAATTTTACTTGTTTTGGAAAGTCTTGACAAGCCAAATTTTTTTGTTCTATTGGCAGATCCTTTTGCTTAGTTCAAATAAAATACCCCTCATTTTTGTATTTTGTTTTCTTGTATTTGAACACTGACTTTTTGCAGTGTACTTAGTCCGACTTTAATAAATACCCCTCAAAATACCATCGTTTATGTCACCACTGGAGAAATGCTATACAGAAACACATTTACGCACAACTGGACATTGAAACACCTCAATGGTGCACAAAACAGGCTATATTTTGGCACATTTAAAAATCAATGAACCCCCATCAGCATTTAAAACATACCTTACGTGGTACTGTCAAAATTTAAACAATCGTAAAGAACATTTTAAATGTGGAAAAATAAATAAATAAAATATATGAACTTTTTCCTTTGTGAGTTAAAAAAGTGAGAACCGATGATTTTCTCCGCTGGCCGGGTATGGCTCCGGTGCTCCGTCCGGCTTTTTCGCAAATTACAACTTGTGATTGGATTCTCACTTGGGAGTGACGAGTGAAAATCCAAATCACAGTTACGTTTAGCGTAAGGCTGCCTAGATGGGCTACTGTCAACAACTCGTGATCTGATTGGCTATCGCAACTGCCTATCAACTGTCTATCCGGTTGAATTCACACAGCGCTGGCAACAAGCTGAATTATGATTGGATAAAAGCTGTAACGTAAAAACAAGCAACACTGAAGCCTAATAAGACATGAAGAGAATATGAAGAATACTTTTTCCAACTTGAAGAATGCATTCTGGTGTGAAAACTTTGGCAATGTTGTCACATTGTGGGGACCCGGTGGCGGGCTGTGCGTTTTCACCTTCAGTGATGTCCTACTTAGTCCGACTTTAATAAGTATCCCTCAAAATACCATCGTTTATGTCACCACTGGAGAAATGCTATACAGAAACACATTTACGCGCAACTGGGCATTGAACACCTCAACAGTGTACAAAACAGGCTATATTTCGGCACATTTAAAAATCAATGAACCCGCATCAGCATTTAAAACATACCTTACGTGGTACTGTCAAAATTTAAAATAATCGTAAAGAACATTTTAAATGTGGAAAAATAAATAAATAAAATATATGAACTTTTTCCTTTGTGAGTTAAAAAAGTGAGAACCGATGATTTTCTCCGCTGGCCGGGTATGGCTCCGGTGCCCCTTCTGGCTTTTTCGCAAATTACAACTTGAGATTGGATTCTCACTTGCAAGTGACGAGTGAAAATTAAAATCACAGCCACGTTAAGCGTAAGGCTGCCTAGATGGGCTACTGTCAACAACTCGTGATCTGATTGGCTATCGCAACTGCCTATCAACTGTCTATCCGGCAGAATTCACACAGCGCTGGCAACAAGCTGAATTTTGCTTGGATAAAAGCTGTAACGTAAAAACAAGCAACACTGAAGCCTAATAAGACATGAAGAGAATATGAAGAATACTTTTTCCAACTTGAAGAATGCATTCTGGTGTGAAAACTTTGGCAACGTTGTCACATTGCGGGGACCCGGTGGCGGGCTGTGCATTTTCACCTTCAGTGAAGTCCTACTTAGTCCGACTTTAATAAATATCCCTCAAAATACCATCATTGATGTCACCACATGACCACGGCTGGAGAAATGCGATACAGAAACACATTTACGCACAACTTTGTATTGAATACCTCAACAGTGTACAAAACAGGCTAAATTTTGGCACATTTAAGAATCAATCAGCATTTAAAACATACCTTACGTGGTACTGTCAAAATTGAAATAATCGTAAAGAACATTTTAAATGTGGAAAAATAAATAAAATAAATGAACTTTTTCCTTTGTGAGTTAAAAAAGTGAGAACCAAAGATTTTCTCTATATATATATATATATATACACAGTATATATATATATATATATATATATATATATATATATATGAAATACTTGACTTGGTGAATTCTAGCTGTAAATATACTCCTCCCCTCTTAGCCACGCCCCCAACCACGCCCCCGCCCCACCCCGACCACGCCCCCCACCCCCCACCTCCCGAAATCGGAGGTCTCAAGGTTGGCAAGTATGTTTGTGAGTTAAAAAAGTGAGAACCGATGATTTTCTCCGCTGGCCGGGTATGGCTCCGGTGCCCCTTCTGGCTTTTTCGCAAATTACAACTTGACACGCAGTGTTGTCCCGATATCAATATTTTTGGTACCCGGTACCAAAATTAATTCGATCCTTTTCGGTACTTTTCTAAATAAAGGGGACCACAAAAAAATTGCATTATTGGCTTTATTTTTAACAAAAAATCTTAGGGTACATGAAACATATGTTTATTATTACAAGTTTGTCCTTAAATAAAATAGTGAACATACTAGACAACTTGTCTTTTAGTAGTAAGTAAACAAACAAAGGCTCCTAATTAGTTTGCTGACGTATGCAGTAACATATTGTGTCATTTATACACCTATTATTTTGTACACATTATTAAGGACAAGCTGTTAAAATGGATCATTAATCAACTTGTTCATTTACTGTTAATATCTGTGTCAAGTAAAGGTGGCGACGAACACCAAGATGCAGAGATGGCAGTCTTGGTGCAGGAAAACATGATTTGATGTCCCAAAAAAATGCAGGAAAAACACAAACCAGGAACTAGGAGACAGCAAACAGGATACCAGGAAAACAGGTGAACTGGAAACAGCGAACAGGAACCAGCAAACAGGAAACAGAAGACAGCATACCGCAAACAGTCCGCAGCATACAGCTAGTAGCTTACAATACCCCAGCCCTGACTGGAGGGCGAGGCAGGTCTAAATACCAGCCGACTGATTGACACCAGGTGTGGCCAGGTGCCAATCAGCCGCAGCTGAGGGGAAACAGCGCTCAGGGAGACAAGCAGGAAACTGAACAAAAATAAGAGCGCTGAGGAAATAAAACAAACAGAGGAAAAACTCAAACATAACCAAACAATCTGCTCACTTTCTCTTTCAACATGTTCTATCTACACTTCTGTTAAAAATGTAATAATCACTTATTCTTCTCTTCTTTGATACTTTACATTAGTTTTGGATGATACCACACATTTAGGTATCAATCCGATACCAAGTAGTTACAGGATCATACATTGGTCATATTCAAAGTCCTCATGTGTCCAGGGACGTATTTACTGACTTTATAAACTTGATGTGATTTTTTTTTTAAATGAAAGAAGATGTTGTAATGCCAAAAAATATCGATGTAATCATAGTAGTATCGACTAGATACGCTATTGTACTTGGTATCATTACAGTGGATGTCAGGTGTAGGTCCACCCATGGCGTTTGTTTACATTGTGACGGCGGTGAGCTACGGTGTGTGGTGAAGCATGTTTAGCTATTCCTCGTCTCGGAGGCGAGGATTAGTGATTTAGAAGTAGCTAAAACACTGTGGATGGACGTTAGCCGCTAGCTAGCTAGCCATGTCTTAAAGCACCTCTTCCTGGAGGGTGTTTCAGTGTTATAACTTCACCTTTATCTTGACTTTTTAAGCCGTTCTCCCTTTTCTGTCTACACACTGTGTCTGCTTGTAAGCACTCTGTGTGCGTGCGCTGCCGAACATGCTCCTCTGCTCGTAAACCAGCAATGCCTCGACGTGGTTGCGGGACCGGTATTTTTCAGAGGCGGTGTAGTACCGAATATGATTCATTAGTATCGCGGTACTAAACTAATACTGGTATAATGTACAACCCTAATGGAAAGTAGATTAAAATGAACTTTTTTAAATGTATGATCATGATTCATGTTAGGGCCAGCAGAGGGGTCCACACCACTGTGGGGACCCCATAAAAGAAAAAGCTTCCGTACGTTTCAAACGTTCCTTAATTTGTCTTGAATCTTTAAAGCCGAATGGCTTCCTCGTCAGTGAGCGTTAAGACGGTCACAACTTGAGGCCCACAAAGTGCTCAGCGTGTCTTCCCTCAATTCAAGGAGACTGCGGTACAGGATGGAAAATGTGTCCCGCCAGCGTCTTCATTTGTGGCTCCTTGCAGGGAAACCACATTTTTTTTGTATCTGCTTTGAAGGGATCAACCTAAATGGGTTCATCCTTTTCCTCCAACTGTTTCTGCTTAGCTCCGCCATGCGCCCGCTATTTATCACGCAAAGCATTCTGTACGTCCCACTAATAGCCACGCAGGCCTGCATTTCCAAACACTGTTCACTTGTGCAAACACTTCCACAACGGGGAAAAGGAAGGTATGCATTAAACTGTGGCCTTAAATCCTTGGACGCTGCATTCCAGCTCAAAAATAAACTAAACAACTTATTCTAAAAATGTTAGTTTAGGAGACTGTAGAGTAATTTGTTTATTGCCCTGGTAAAATGTCACTGGGAATATACAAAAAAAATGATGGAAAAACTGGTTTTCACCATTAAAATGTTGAAAGCATTATAATAATAATCCTATTATTATTGACAGTATTAAGAACGTTGTATAATGTCATGATATTATTATTGTATTATGGCAGGGGTCTGCAACCCAAAATGTTGAAAGAGCCACATTGGACCACAAATACAAAAAAAGTAATCGGGTGGAGTAAAATAACGACTTTTATTATAGAACTGCCAAAATTTTAATTTTTTCTTGTGAAACTGTGACTTTTTCTTGTGAAATTATGACCTTTTTCTTGTGGAACTGTGACTTTTTCTTGTGAAATTATAACCTTTTTCTTGTGAAATTGTGACTTTTTCTTGTGAAATTGTGACATTTTTCTTGTGAAATTGTGACTTTTTCTTGTGAAATTGTGACCTTTTTCTTGTGAAATTGTGACTTTTTCTTGTGAAATTGTGACCTTTTTTTTGTGAAATTGTGACTTTTTCTTGTGAAATTGTGACATTTTTCTTGTGAAATTGTGACTTTTTCTTGTGAAATTATGACCTTTTTCTTGTGAAACTGTGACTTTTCTTGTGAAATTGTGAACTTTTTCCTTGCGAAACTCCAAATAATTTTTCACAACAAGCTTTTTTATATTTGCATAGTATGTATATATTATTCATGTTGTAAATACACATCTTTATATATCTAGAAAGGGTGGTTTTAAAGAGGTGGGTATTTTTCTCAGGTCTCAAGAAGGTAACAAATACAAGAATGTGTGTGTGTGTGTGTGTGTGTGTGTGTGTGTGTGTGTGTGTGTGTGTGTGTGTGTGTGTGTGTGTGTGTGTGTGTGTGTGTGTGTGTGTGTGCGGCTAAAATAAACTAAACAATTTCTACTAAAAAGTTTAGTTTAGGAGACTGTACAGTAATTTTTTTATTGTCCTAGTAAAATGTCACTGGGAATATACCAAAAAATGAAGGAAAAACTGGTTTTCACCATTAAAATGTGGAAAGCATAATAATAATAATCCTATTATTATTGATAGTATTAAGAACGTTATATAATGTCATGATATTATTATTGTATTATGGCAGGGGTCTGCAACCCAAAATGTTGAAAGAGCCATAATACTGCCAAAATTCCAAGTTTTTCTTGTGAAATTGTGACCTTTTTCTTGTGAAATTCCGACTCATTTTTCACAACAGGCTTTTTTTTATATTTGCATAGTATGTATATATTATTAATGTTGTAAATATACATCTTTATATATCTAGAAAGGGTGGTCCTAAAGAGGTAGGTATTTTTCTCAGGTCTCAAGAAGGTAACAAATACAAGAACGTGTGTGTGTGTGTGTGTGTGTGTGTGTGTGTGTGTGTGTGTGTGTGTGTGTGTGTGTGTGTGTGTGTGTGTGTGTGTGTGTGTGTGTGTGTGTGTGTGAAATAAACTAAACAATTTAGGTTAGTTTAGGAGACTGTTCAGTAATTTGTTTATTGTCCTAGTAAAATGTCACTGGAAATATACCAAAAAAATGAAGGAAAAACTGGTTTTCACCATTAAAATGTGGAAAGCATAATAATAATAATCCTATTATTATTGACAGTATTAAGAACGTTATATAATGTCATGATATTATTATTGTATTATGGCAGGGGCCTGCAACCCAAAATGTTGAAAGAGCCACATTGGACTACAAATACAAAAAAGTAATCGGGTTGAGTAAAATAACGACTTTTATTATAGAACTGCCAACATTTTAAGTTTTTCTTGTGAAACTGTGACTTTTTCTTGTGAAATTATGACCTTTTTCTTGTGAAGCTGTGACTTTTTCTTGTGAAATTATAACCTTTTTCTTGTGAAATTGTGACCTTTTTCTTGTGAAATTGTGACTTTTCTTGTGAAATTGTGACCTTTTTCCTTGCGAAACTCCAAATAATTTTTCGCAACAAGCTTTTTTATATTTGCATAGTATGTATATGTTATTCATGTTGTAAATACACATCTTTATATATCTAGAAAGGGTGGTTTTAAAGAGGTGGGTATTTTTCTCAGGTCTCAAGAAGGTAAGAAATACAAGAATGTGTGTGTGTGTGTGTGTGTGTGTGTGTGTGTGTGTGTGTGTGTGTGTGTGTGTGTGTGCGGCTAAAATAAACTAAACAATTTATACTAAAAAGGTTAGTTTAGGAGACTGTACAGTAATTTGTTTATTGCCCTGGTAAAATGTCACTGGGAATATACAAAAAAAAATGAAGGAAAAACTGGTTTTCACCATTAAAATGTGGAAAGCATAATATTAATAATCCTATTATTATTGACAGTATTAAGAACGTTATATAATGTCATGATATTATTATTGTATTATGGCAGGGGTCTGCAACCCAAAATGTTGATTGAGCCATACTGGACCACAAATACAAAAAAGTAATCGGTCTGAGTAAAATTATGACTTTTATTATATACTTACTGCCCAAATTGTAAGTTTTACTTGTGAAATTGTGACTTTTTTCTTGTGAAATTGCAACTCATTTTTCACAACAAGCTTTTTTTATATTTGCATAGTATGTATATATTATTAATGTTGTAAATACACATCTTTATATATCTGGAGCCTATCTCAGCTACAATCGGGCGGAAGGCAGCATACACCCTGGACAAGTCGCCACCTCATCACAGGGCCAACACAGATAGACAGACAACATTCACACACCAGGCACCATTGAGTGTTGCCAATCAACCTATCCCCAGGTGCATGTCTTTGGAGGTGGGAGGAAGCCGGAGTACCAGGAGGGAACCCACACAGGCACGGGGAGAACATGCAAACTCCACACAGAAAGATCCCGAGCCCGGGATTGAACTCAGGACTACTCAGGACCTTCGTATTGTGAGGCAGATGCACTAACCCCTGTTCCACTGTGTTGCCCTATATTGAATATATAATTATAAATTATATATTATATTATATATTTTATGTAGCTGAGATAGGCTCCAGCGCCCCCCGTGACCCCGAAGGGAATAAGCGGTAGAAAATGGATGGATGGATGGATTTTATAATTATAATTCTATTGAATATGTAATTATAAATTATATATTACATATATTATATATACACGACACCTCCGCTCTGGACAGGCTAACCTCCTCCAACCTCCGAGGACAAAGCTACGAACAATGGGAGATCGGGCTTTCTGCTCTGCCGCTTCCAGTCTGTGGAACGCTCTCCCTGACCACCTGAGGGCACCACAGACTGTGGATACTTTTAAAAAAGGCTTAATAATCCTTCTTTTTAAAAAAGTCTTTTTTTTTTTTTTTTTTTAGCTATATGCATACTACTTTTAGCTATTTGGCTGTTCTAGTTTTTATTTTTATTTATTTTTTATTATATTTTTATTTTTTTAATACATTTTGAGGTCGTTTACTCAATGTAAAGTGCTTTTTACAAATAAAATCTATTATTATTATTATTATATGATATATTTCATAATTATAATTATATTGAATATATAATTATAAATTATATATTATATTATATATTTTATGTAGCTGAGATAGGCTCCAGCGCCCCCTGCGACCCCGAAGGGAATAAGCGGTAGAATATGGATGGATGGATATATTATATATACACACGACAACTCCGCTCCGGACAGGCTAACCTCCTCCAACCTCAGAGGACAAAGCTACGAACAACGGGAGACCGGGCTTTCTGCTCCGCCGCTTCCAGTCTGTGGAACGCTCTCCCTGACCACCTGAGGGCACCACAGACTGTGGATGCTTTTAAAAAAGGTTTAAAAACCCTTCTTTTTAAAAAAGTCTTTTTTTTTTTTTTTGATATATGCATACTAGTTTTAGCTATTTGGCTGTTCTAGTTTTTATTTATTTTTTATTATATTTTTATTTTTTTAATACACTTTGAGGTTGTTTACTCAATGCAAAGTGCTTTTTACAAATAAAATCTATTATTATTATTATTATTATATTATATATTTCATAATTATAATTATATTGAATATATAATTATAAATTATATATTATATTATATATATTTTATGTAGCTGAGATAGGCTCCAGCGCCCCCCGCGACCCCGAAGGGAATAAGCGGTAGAAAATGAATGGATGGATGGATTTTATCATTATAATTCTATTGAATATGTAATTATAAATTATATATTACATATATTATATATACACACGACACCTCCGCTCCGGACAGGCTAACCTCCTCCAACCTCCGAGGACAAAGCTACGAACAATGGGAGACCGGGCTTTCTGTTCCGCCGCTTCCAGTCTGTGGAACGCTCTCCCTGACCACCTGAGGGCACCACAGACTGTGGATACTTTTAAAAAAGGCTTAAAAACCCTTCTTTTTAAAAAAGCCTTTTTTTTTTTTTTAGATATATATGCATACTAATTTTAGCTATTTGGCTGTTCTAGTTTTTATTTTTATTTATTTTTTATTATATTTTTATTTTTTTAATACACTTTGAGGTTGTTTACTCAATGTAAAGTGCTTTTTACAAATAAAATCTATTTTTATTATTATTATATTATATATTTCATAATTATAATTATATTGAATATATAATTATAAATGATATATTATATTATATATATTTTATGTAGCTGAGATAGGCTCCAGCGCCCCCCGCGACCCCGAAGGGAATAAGCGGTAGAAAATGGATGGATGGATGGATTTTATCATTATAATTCTATTGAATATGTAATTATAAATTATATATTACATATATTATATATACACACGACAACTCCGCTCCGGACAGGCTAACCTCCTCCAACCTCCGAGGACAAAGCTACGAACAATGGGAGACCGGGCTTTCTGCTCCACCACTTCCAGTCTGTTGAACGCTCTCCCTGACCACCTGAGGGCACCACAGACTGTGGATACTTTTAAAAAAGGCTTAAAAATCTTTCTTTTTAAAAAAGCCTTTTTTTTTTTTTTTTTTAGCTATATGCATACTAATTTTAGCTATTTGGCTGTTCTAGTTTTTATTTTTATTTATTTTTTTATTATCTTTTTTATTTTATTTTTTCAATACACCTTGAGGTTGTTTACTCAATGTAAAGTGCTTTTTACAAATAAAATCTATTATTATTATTATATTATATATTTCATAATTATAATTATATTGAATGTATAATTATAAATTATATATTATATTATATATTTTAAGTAGCTGAGATAGGCTCCAGCGCCCCCCGCAACCCCGAAGGGAATAAGCGGTAGAAAATGAATGGATGGATGGATTTTATCATTATAATTCTAAAAACCCTTCTTTTTAAAAAAGCCTTTTTTTTTTTTTTTTAGATATATGCATACTAGTTTTAGCTATTTGGCTGTTCTAGTTTTTATTTTTATTTATTTTTTATTATCTTTTTTATTTTATTTTTTCAATACACTTTGAGGTTGTTTACTCAATGTAAAGTGCTTTTTACAAATAAAATCTATTATTATCATTATATTATATATTTCATAATTATAATTATATTGAATGTATAATTATAAATTATATATTATATTATATATTTTAAGTAGCTGAGATAGGCTCCAGCGCCCCCCGCGACCCCGAAGGGAATAAGCGGTAGAAAATGAATGGATGGATGGATTTTATAATTATGTTGAATATATAATTATAAATTATATATTACATATATTATATATACACGACACCTCCGCTCCGGACAGGCTAACCTCCTCCAACCTCAGAGGACAAAGCTACGAACAACGGGAGACCGGGCTTTCTGCTCCGCCGCTTCCAGTCTGTGGAATGCTCTCCCTGACCACCTGAGGGCACCACAGACTGTGGATACTTTTAAAAAAGGCTTAAAAACCCTTCTTTTTAAAAAAATACTTCTTTTTTTTATAGATATATGCATACTAGCTTTAGCTATTTGGCTGTTCTAGTTTTTTTTATTTATTATATATATATATTTTTTTTTTAATACACTTTGAGGTTGTTTACTCAATGTAAAGTGCTTTTTACAAATAAAATCTATTATTATTATTATTATATTATATTATATATTTCATAATTATAATTATATTGAATATATAATTATAAATTATATATTATATTATATATCCCCCCCCTCTTCCTTATGGCGCCCCTAATAGAATTGCCAATGCTGCACATAGCTTTGCAAGATACTACACATTCATCAGCGTTTTGGTGGCATGGTTGTGTAAAGTTATAGTTGTTATAATGGCATCTGTAGAAAGGCGCACATGTTGAACATATTCTCCGCTTCAAGTCAATTGAAAGCGTCTGTTCATGTAAAATCAAGCAGAATATTGAAGTTGGATGACAGGGTCATTAAATAAGCCTCATGCTGTCATTTCATTCCTGCCATGAGTCAAACACATGCTCTTGTTGTTGTTGTCATGACTTGGTCCTGGGGTTTAGTTTTTCTCAAAGGCAACAGAAAGTTGGCTCGGGCGAGACGGGAATGCAGGTACATTTTTATTTAAACACTATAAATACAAAACAAGGAAGTAAACAAAAGGCGCGCACAATGGCGGAGAACAAACTATGAAACCAAACACTTGCACAAAGGCAAAAACTATGAACAACAAAAAACACTAACTGTGGCAATAATAAACAAAACTTACTTGGCATGGACAAAAAGGAGCAGCGTGAACGATGGACATGAAAAAAAGAGTCAGAAATGTGCAGAGCATAAATGTGGGGATGTCACCAGAAAGACAAACTGAAAAACAATGAACTTAAATACTACAGACATGATTAACGAAAACAGGTACGTGACTCAAAACGTGAAACAGGTGCGGGGAGGTGACAGGTGAAAACTAATGGGTTGCTATGGTGACAAACAAGAGTGCACAATGAGTCCAAACGTGGAACAGGTGAAACTAATGGGTAATCGTGGAAACAAGACGAGGGAGTGAAAAGCCAGAAACTAAAAAGTCCAATAACTAAACAAAACATGACTAAGACAAAACATGATTACACAGACATGACAGTTGTTGCCATTGTTGTGTATTTACATTTTTTCACACAACACACCTCAATCATTCCTCCAGCTGCTCTCATCCGTGACCGCCATTGCATTTCTCACATCATTAGCAGGCTTCAGTGACAACCACAAATCGCCCCGAAAGTCGTGCGGTTCCCTGAAACCTGATCGACGCTAACTTTTTCCGCAGATGCCATTTATTCTCGCTTAATGCCCGCCGCGGGCTGGCATACAGTGAAGAGCATTATCAGCCCGGGCTGGCAGTGGACCGCTTATGAGTTTTTGGTCGGGCCCGCTTAAAAAAAAAACTGATGCCAGACTCATAAAGCAGAGGGCGAATGTGACATGGACTGCAATTAGAGGGCGGGGGGGACGTCGGACGACGGCCAAAGTGTTGGGGCGTGTGTGCGTGCACACACACACACACACACACACACACACACACACACACACACACACACACACTGACACACACATACTGGTTATCATTTAGAATGGGGACCAAGTTTTTGATCATGACTTGTGGGGAGCACCCTTTCTACAGGTTGTGGAAGCATAAAAAAAATTAGGTAAAATGGTAGCTGAGATAGGCTCCAGCACCCCTCGCAATCCCAAAAGGGACAAGCGGTAGAAAATGGATGGATGGATGGATGGCCACTGCCCAGTTAGCTCATACACGTCTTTAAATCTCTGGATTGATGAAATAATGTGCTGATCATACTTACTGGGGACTAGAGATGCGCGGATAGGCAATTATTTCATCCGCAACCGCATCACAAAAGTCGTCAACCATCCGCCATCCACCCGAAATAACATTTAATCAAAACCGCAATCGCCCGTTGTTATATATCTAATATAGACGATGCAAGGCATTAGTGAGGTTCTAAAGCTTTTGCCTGTTAAAGAAAGGAGACTGATCCAATTCAGCAGAGACATTCAATGCGTGCCACGCTGTCACGGCCCAGACGCACACCAGTGCGCAATCATCTGGGAGCCGCGCTGAGCGCACCTCCAAGCGCGCTCGCGCCACTCAAACTGCTGCAGGCAGCTGCGTTCTATCTTGTTTTAACATCCCGTGGCACTCTTCTGGGATCACGGCGGACGAAACTGCTCATGCTCAGGGTGTTTGTGGAGGTTCGGGGTTTTGCACAAATGTGATGCACCATGTTAGATGTCCCGGTTTTGTGACTGTCGTAGACATAAACAGCGTCGCAGCTCTTGCAAATCACGTAGCCAGCATTACTATCATCCTGATTTACAACCTCATAAAAACGAGTCCACGCTGAACTTTTCTGGCCTTTTTTTCCCCTGGTCTTTAGTATTCCCTTTTTTAGTTTGTCGCGTACCACGTTTGCTGCCGGCGTTGCCATCTCTTTTTTTTTTCTTCTTCTGTTGTGGCATATGCTGCAGGTGCCTGCTTGTTTTTCGTATGTGGGTAACAACATTTAACTATGTATATATATTTCCGAATTGGTTTAACTGCCACCCGCCTGAATCTATTTAAAATCTTTTTTTTTTTTTATTTCAACCGCCCGACCCGACCCGCGGATAAAATCTCTTTTTTTTTTATTTCAACCGCCCGACCCGCGGATAATCCGCGGATAATCCGTGGACTCCGCGGTTGTGTCCGCAAACCGCGCATCTCTACTGGGGACCCTGGGGAAAAAGAGTTAATATGGTTCATGGGGACCACATTTAAATCATTTTGCACACACATTTGTACGTGACTAAAAAAAAAGAAAAGTTCAAATTAAATAATGACATGATCCTCAGAATACAGAATGGGTCTGACTATCATTTAAAAAGGTTTCCCTTTAGGGGAGCTGTTTTTTTGTCCCCATACCGTCAGAGGTCCCCTAAAGGTGACTGTGTAAACAGAGCGATGTCCCCATTAAGTAAGCATTGCCAGAACACACACACACACACACACACACACACACAGTCACTGACATCAGTTAATGTAAAACAGCGTGAGGAACAAGACTGGTAAGCATAAGCAATTGATCAAAATAAACACACAATAGGAGTGTTCATTGACTCAAAGAAGGCATTCGACACTATAGACCAGGGGTGTCAAACTCAAATACAGAGTGGGCCAAAATGTAAAACTGAACAAAGCCGCGGGCCAAGGTTGAACAAATTAACCTTTTAATAGGGACCCAAACAAGTTTTGCATTCAATATTGAACAAGCAAGGCTTATATAACTTTATAGTGACATGAAAATCCAGTTTCAAATAATAATAATAATAATAATTAAAAAATATCAATGGCATATCAAATACAATTTAAATAAAAGTTGAATGCCTCTTTTCTATTTGCAGCCTTCTGAGGTGAACTTTTTCCACAGGCTAATACATTTGAAAATAAAATAATGAAAAAACCAACCATTCAGGACTTTAAACTGCTCAGTTTGCAACACACTGATCTAATCTGATGTGCCCAAGCCAGATACCTGCCATCTTTTCTTGGATGCTGGTTCATTCATGTCGGGGCTCAGGCTTTGAGCTGAGGCAACCCTCATTATCGAACGAAGGTGTTCATCAGTCATTATATCTTGTATTCCACAGTCTTGGGGGCGTGCCTTCCAGGCACTGCTTTTAACGTCCTCTACGAGCTGACGTCACGTCCGCTTTTCATCCCTTCTAACAACGTGCCCGCTGACGAAGATAGATATCTACATATATCCATATTTAAGAGTTATTTCTTTCTATAGTCAGGTTTGAAATAACTAGTGTTTTCTCTTAGTGCTCTTTCTATTTTTTCTCCATCTCATGACCGAGGGTACACTGTGGACTACCTTGAGCTCGGAATGCAGGGAGTAGCAATACTCCTTTCTCTTAACTTATCCTGTCCTGTCTCTTCTCAGAGTAGAACAATTGACTTGTGTATTACTTCTGGAGGGTGGGGGCGAGGGACATATTGAAGAACACAGCACTTCCGCAAGATTGGCAGATCAACTTAGCTGCACAATTGAATGTGTTGTCCTGGGCTGGTCTCTATCTTCAAAGCTTTGAAAATAAATTACAAAATACATATTCTGTTCTGGTGATAATTTAAACTCAGTTTATGTGTCATCAAAAGAACTTGGGATTGACCAGTAACTTAAATTCCCTTGGAGGAACATCTGGTCCAAACGCAACACCGCCCAGTCACAAGATATAAGCGGCTTCTGTACGCACACACACGTGAATGCAAAGCATACTTGATCAGTTTACACTAAGAGTGGCCGTTTAAGCAACTTTAACATTGTTAGAAACATACGCCACACTGTGAATCCGCACCAAAAAAGAATGAAAAACACATTTTGGGAGAACATTCGCACAGTAACACAACATAAACACAACAGAACAAATACCCAGAACCCTTTGCAGTACTAACTCTTCAGGTGTTGTGCCGGATAATGCACCCCCGGCGTAGAATGCACCCCCTGACGGGAGTGTTATATCAACTAAAGCCTACACTTAAAGTTTCCATGTGCAAGATTGAATCTATTTGAAAAAGTTATTTAATAAGAAGCCAAAAGTGCAAAAACAATAATGTTCGTGTTGGAGGAGTTGTGAATGAATGAAATATGAAATCCGTGCTGCAGTCGCTGTTGTTCTGTTGTGTTTATGTTGTGTTACTGTGCGGATGTTCTCCCAAAATGTGTTTTTCATTCTTTTTTGGTGCGGATTCACAGTGTGGTGTATATTTGTAACAAAGTTAAAGTTTTTTTTATACGGCCACCCTCAGTGTGACCTGTATGGCTGAAGATCAAGTATGCTTGCATTCACTTGTGTGTGCGTGTTGTTGCGTTTGTATGCTGGACTGGTCTGAATGTATATTTGCAAAGCTTTGCAGATATACATTCAGACCAGTCCAGCATAGAACATTCAATTGCGCCCCCTAGGATCGTCTGTCCTCCCAACCAAAACCCTCTCCCCTCTTCAATCTCTCTAGTCAAAACACATGCACATTATCTCTCTCTCTCTAACATTCCTCATTCAAGGTTAAGCACACAGTTTTGCAGACAACCAAAAGACCACAATTGGAAGAAAAACACTAGCTGTTTTGTAATATGATTATAAAAAGAAGTAACACTTAAATTCGGATATATGTAAATATCTGCCTCCGACAGTGTCAAAGCCGCATATATTATCTAACTGGGCCAGCTCTTGTTGGACTGGACGAAAAGGGGACGTTATAATTCTCGTGAGGGGCACTGAAATTTGGGAGTCTCCCGGAAGGTTTGGCAAGTATGAGAATTAGCGGTATACCGCGGCACCGCCGCTGTATATAATCGGCGGGCCAGCTCTAGTGTTAATTTGTTATTGCCTCACGGGCCGAGTGAAATTACACGGCGGGCCAAATTTGGCCCGCGGGCCAGAGTTTGACACCCATGCTATAGATCAGTGTTTTTCTACCTTTTTTGAGCCGAGGCGCACCGCCAGCAGAAATCTGTTATGTCTTCGAGGTCGCATAGCTGCGCTGGTAGTGTTCCTTCCAAGGCAGAAGACAAGCAGGAGTAGCGTGGAGGTAAGATGAAGTCTTTTAATAAATTAAACGCAGGACAAAAATACCAATCTGAGGATACTAGCAAGCATGGAGCTAAAAAAACACAAAATGTCACCAAGGGTGAAAAACGAGGAATGCTAGTGTGTACAAAATTACTACAGCGAGGAGAAAAACCGATAGCAAACATTGACCCAGCAACTATTGCTGGGTGACAGGAAACTATAAAGGGGAGTGATTGACCAAAACACCTGGTGGGAACACTAATTGCAAAACTAAGACAGGTGAGGAGATTCGGTGCCCATAGAAACCAACAGAAAACAAGGAAAGAGGGTGCACCTAGGAAACAGACTACCGTATTTTCCGCACCATAAGCCGCCCTGGGTTATAAGCCGCGCCTTCAATGAACGGCATATTTCAAAACTTTGTCCACCTATAAGCCGCCCCGTGTTATAAGCCGCATCTAACTGCGCTAAAGGGAATGTCAAAAAAACAGTCAGATAGGTCAGTCAAACTTTAATAATATATTAAAAACCAGCGTTCTAACAACTCTGTTCACTCCCAAAATGTACGGTAATGTGCAAATGTGCAATCACAAACATAGTAAAATTCAAAATAGTGCAGAGCAATAACATCAATAACTTAATGTTGCTCGAACGTTAATGTCACAACACACAAAATAAACATAACGCTCACTTTCTGAAGTTATTCTTCATTCATAAATCCCTCGAATTCTTCTCCTTCGGTGTCCGAATTAAAAAGTTGGGCGAATACGGGATCCAAAATGGCCGGCTCCGTCTCGTCGAAGTCATTGCCTTCCGGAAAGCTCGGACCACAGTTGTGACCGAAATATCCGCCCAGGCATTTACGATCCACTGGCAGATGTTGGCGTATGTCGTCCGGCGCTGTCTCCCTGTCTTAGTGAAGGTGTGTTCGCCTTCGGTCATCCATTGTTCCCACGCCGTACGCAGTCGTGCTTTAAATGCCTTGTTGACACCAATATCGAGCGGTTGGAGTTCTTTGGTTAACCCACCCTGAATGACGGCGAGTGTTGTATTTGTGTGCTTCACTTGTTTTTTGACACCATCTGTGATGTGGGCACGCATGGAGTCGTATATCAACATGGAACACACAAAGGAAATGAAACGTAATATCCGCGCGCTTCTTCTTCTATGGGGGCGGGTGGTTGCTTACAGTAGAAGAAGAAGCGCTTCCTCTTCTATGGGGGCGGGTGCTTACCTTGGCGGTTGCTTACCGTAGAAGAAGAAGCGCTTCCTCTTCTACGGGGAAAAAAGATGGCGGCTGTTTACCGTAGTTGCGAGACCTAAACTTTATGAAAATGAATCTTAATATTAATCCATATATAAAGCGCACCGGGTTATAAGCCGCACTGTCAGCTTTTGAGAAAATTTGTGGTTTTTAGGTGCGGCTAATAGTGCGGAAAATACGGTAAAACAGAAAAACTACCAAACATAAATCATGCCATGACCCGGGTGACGGATCATCACAGAAATCATTAAAAAACGAAACTCAGTTGACAGTAAAAAGTTGTTGGATATGACTTTAAAGCATAACCAAGCATGCATCAATATAGCTCTTGTCTCAAAGTAGGTGTACTGTCACCACCTGTCACATCACACCCTGACTTATTTAGACTTTTTTTTGCTGTTTTCCTGTGTTTTAGTTCTTGTCTTGTGCTCCTATTTTGGTGGCTTTTTCTCTTTTTTTGGTATTTTCCTGTAGGAGTTTCATGTCCTTTGAGCGATATTTCCCGCATCTTCTTTGTTTTAGCAATCAATAATATTTCAGTTGTTTTCATCCTTCTTTGTGGGAACATTGTTCGTCTTTGCTCCCACAGTAAGTTTTTGCTGTCGTCCAGCATTCTGTTTTCGTTGACTTAGTAGCCAGTTTGGTTTTAGTTTCGTTCTGCATAGCCTTCCCTAAGCTTCAATGCCTTTTCTTAGGGGCACTCACCTTTTGTTTATTTTTGGTTTAAGCATTAGACACCTTTTTACCTGCACTCTGCCTCCCGCTGTTTCCGACATCTACAAAGCAATTATCTACCTGCTGCCACCTACTGATATGGAAGAGTATTACACGGTTACTCTGCCGAGCTCTAGACAGCACCGACATCATTTGCAGACTATAATAATAATATGTATAAAATAATAGGTGAAATTACATAATCTCACACGGCACACCAGACTGTGGTTGGAAAAACCCTGCTACAGATCATCAAATTCTTATTTTTCTTCCATTTTCAGGTTGTGTCGGGACTCCTGATGACGTTTTGAGACATTTTATACAACTACAGCACCAGAAATGTGCTGCTGAAGCTAGTCTGTTTTTTTTAATTTTTCGTAAGGGTCCCCCCTTACGACATTTTAGCAAATTTTTTTCCTGTAAAATATGCATTTTCTTCCATTTTTAGGTTGTGTCGGGACTCCTGATGACGTTTTGAGACATTTTATACAACTACAGCACCAGAAATGTGCTGCTGAAGCTAGTCTCATTCCTAAATGATATACTTGAAGTTAGAGGAGTTGTACTGGACTGGTTAACCAGTTATTTACAACAACAACAGCAATATGTTGAGATTGATGATTATAGGTGAGAATGTTTGAATATTGAATGTGGGATTCCACAAGGTTTGATTTTAGGACCCAAACTTTGTATATTATGTATACCGTATTTTTCGGACTATAAGTCGACTTATATATGTTTTTTTCCTTTTTTATTATGCATTTTCGGCAGGTGCGACTTATACTCGGGTGCGGCTTATACTCGGCAAAATACGGTAAATGATATTTGTGAGGTTTTCGAAAATTTTACAGTACGTATTATCCGCAGACGATACAAGTGTATTTTATATAAAATCTTAGCTGGTAATATTGAAGAGGAAATGGTTAAACTAAAACTGTGGTTTGATGTAAATAAATGATCTTTAAATTTGTAAAAGACTACATTTGTGGTATTCAGTAATAAAAGAAAGGTAGAAGTTAGTTTATCCATAAGCAATGTGAACATTGAGAAGGTGTCTGACATCAGATTTCTTGGGGTCATCCTAGATCAGGGGTCGGCAACCTTTACCAGTCAAAGAGCCATTTTGACCAGTTTCACAAATTAAAGAAAACAATGGGAGCCACAAAAATCTATTGAAATTTAAAATGAAGTTACACTGCATATCAGGGCAACTATTTTCTCGAACATGCCGTGATGGAACAGCATTTGGTGCCCACTACAACCAAAAAAAACTTTAACACTCTTACTAATAATGCGCCACACTGTGAACCCACACCAAACAAGAATGACAAACACATTTCGGGAGAACATCTGCACCGTAACACAACATAAACACAACAGAACAAATACCCAGAATCCCATGCAGCCCTAACTCTTCCGGGCTACATTATACACCCCCGCTACCAAACCCCGCCCACCTCAACCGACGCACAGGGGGCGGGGGAGGGGTTTGGTGGTAGCAGGGGTGTATAATGTAGCCCGGAAGAGTCAGGGCTGCATGGGATTCTGGGTATTTGTTCTGTTGTGTTTATGTTGTGTTAAGGTGCAGACGTTCTCCCGAAATGTGTTTGTCATTCTTGTTTGGTTTTGGTTCACAGTGTGGCGCATTATTAGTAAGAGTGTTAAAGTTGTTTTATATGGCCACCGTCAGTGTAACCTGTGTGGCTGTTGACCAAGTATGCCTTGCTGTCACTTACGTGTGCAAGCAGAAGATGCATATAACAAGAGGCTGGGCTGGCACGCTGTTGATACAGCTTGTAGAGGGTGCTAGATGCTGTACCATCATGGCACGCCCTTATTATTATTGTAACGGTGAAAATCGGAGAATATTAATCCCGGGAGGTTTCTGCGAGAGGCACTGAAATCCAGAAGTCTCCCGGGAAAATCGGGGGGGTCGGTAAGTATGCAGCTGAGCCGCATCAGAGTGATCAAAGAGCCGCATGCGGCTCCGGAGCCGCGGGTTGCCGACCCCTGTCCTCGATGAAAAGTTGACATGGAAAGCTCATATATTGCATGTGAAAAATAAAAAAATAACAAATAAAAGCTTATTTATTTTGAACAAGGTTAAATACAGTTTCCCGTATATTACAATGAGAATGTTATATTGCTCAAATATTCCACCTTATTTCAATTATTGTGCAGAAATATGGGGAAATAGATATCACAGCAACATAATGCCTTTATTTCTTCTACAGAAAGGAGTGTGAAGTGAATTATATCATCTGCTTCTTTGGATCTCGACCTCCCGCCCGGACACGGACTTTGACGCCTCGCTCCTGCCCTTGACCTCACGCCTGCCCACGGACCTCCGAGCTTGCCTTACCCTTCATGGACGTCCGCCTCTCACCCAACACGCACCTTCAAAAACTGCCGGTAATACTCAGTTAGATGCAACACATCTTCTTTGGTTTAGTTACACGCCTCGTTTCATATTATGTATTTAAATAAATAGAGCTAAACGACGTCCTTGCGTCCGTGCCGTCTTCTTCCCCCTGTACCGTTACAACTTTAGCAGAAAAACATAAACAGACACAGTCAAACTGCCTCCAGATGTAATGCTGCAATTTTCAATGCCAACAAAGCAATGATGCCTGATAGAAAACGCTCCACTTTTCCAAAATAGGGTAGCTTGATTCTAATTTACATCGGCTTTTGCCACATACTGATTAGCATTAGCGATTTTACATGGCGATTTTAAAACCTCCAAATTTTGGTAACGAAAGCTACAACTGAGATGCATGTTACAATCAAACAATAAGTACAATTCTTACAGTGCAAAGACTTTGCGGGGCGCAACATACGCCTAGACTGGCACATACAGCTTAATGGCAGAGACTACATCCCAGCAAGGCGATACACTGCTGCCATCTAACGTCTTGGAATTGCAACTGCAATATACTTGCAAATGAGTACAATACTCCTAAATGTTATAGGAAAACAATATATAACAACTGGACAGTGCAGTTATCATAATCAGCTCATTTTTAAATGTTACATTAAAAAAATAGATCTTATTATTAAACAATTAAAAGTTAATAGCCACAAAAGTGCTGAAAATTGGTACTGTTGAGTACCGATATCGATTCAAATGTATCGTATTGGTACTTGTTTTTACTTAACTTTTACTACCTTATTGTGTCTTATTTTTATTGATCGTCGACTTCAGGAGGCACCATTCCGGCCACACGCCACTCTTCATCAACGGCACAGCAGTGGAGATAGTAAGCGGCACCAAGTTCCTGGGGGTGCAGATAACTGACAATATGACCTGGTCCCTACACACCGGAGCTCTTGTAAAAAGAGCTCAGCAGCGCATGCACTTTTTTGCGTCGAATGAAAAGAGCACAGCTCCCTCCTCCCATTCTCAGCACATTCTACAGAGGCACTATAGAGAGCCTACTGACCAAGAGCATCTCTGTCTGGACTGGAGCCTGCAGTACCTCAGACTGGAAGTCTAGCCAGAGAGTGGTGAGGACGGCGGAAAAGATCAATCAGGACTCCTCTTCCTCCTACCTGGAAAATCGCAAAAAGCCGCTGCCTGACCAGAGCTCAGAAAATCTGCAGAGACTCCTCCCACCCCCACCAAGGACTGTTTTCACTGTCGGACTCTAGAAAGAGGTTCCGCGGCCTCCGTAGCAGAACCTCCAGGTTCTGTAACAGCTTCTTCCCTCAGGCCATAAGACTCTTGAACGCATCATAAAAATCCCCTCAATTCCCAAAAATGGATTACCTGGCTGGAATATAAAGACAATATAACATACATCATGCATTATATTTATCTGAACAGTAATGTATTTATTTATATCTGCACCTTATTGCTCTTTTATCCTGCACTACAACCAGCTAATGCAACACAATTTTGTTCTTATCTGTACTGTAAAGTTCAAATTTGAATGACAATAAAAGGAAGTCTAAGTCTAAGTCTATTTGTGATTTGCTGTGTGAAAGTGCCCACGGTTACAGCCATAAGTCCGCTTTGATGGGTAATGTGTGAAATGCTCCGTACAACTCTGATGCCACACCTGGAAGTCGACCTGTGAATTTGCGAGTTTCCTGCAGTACGATCTGTGGCGGACAGAGGCAGGATGGCACCTGTGTGAAAGGGTATTCTGCGATTCCCGGACGTGAGTGTTAAGCTTTAAACTTCCAAGACTTTTTTTCTGGGATCACACTCCTCAGCCTTCCCGGTAAGGTCTATTCAGGTGTACTGGAGAGGAGGCTACGCCGGATAGTCGAACCTCGGATTCAGGAGGAACAGTGTGGTTTTCGTCCTGGTCGTGGAACTGTGGACCAGCTCTATACTCTCGGCAGGGCCCTTGAGGGTGCATGGGAGTTTGCCCAACCAGTCTACATGTGCTTTGTGGACTTGGAGAAGGCATTCGACCGTGTACCCCGGGAAGTCCTGTGGGGAGTGCTCAGAGAGTATGGGGTAACGGACTGTCTTATTGTGGCAGTTCGCTCCCTGTATGATCAGTGTCAGAGCTTGGTCCGCATTGCTGGCAGTAAGTCGGACACGTTTCCAGTGAGGGTTGGACTCCGCCAAGGCTGCCCTTTGTCACCGATTCTGTTCATAACCTTTATGGACAGAATTTCTAGGCGCAGTCAGGGCGTTGAGGGTATCTGGTTTGGTGGCTGCAGGATTAGGTCTCTGCTATTTGCAGATGATGTGGTCCTGATGGCTTCCTCCGGCCAAGATCTTCAGCTCTCACTGGATCGGTTCGCAGCCGAGTGTGAAGCGACTGGGATGGGAATCAGCACCTCCAAGTCCGAGTCCATGGTTCTCTCCCGGAAAAGGGTGGAGTGCCATCTCCGGTTTGGGGAGGAGATCTTGCCCGAAGTGGAGGAGTTCAAGTACCTCGGAGTCTTGTTCACGAGTGGGGGAAGAGTGGATCGTGAGATCGACAGGCGGATCGGTGCGGCGTCTTCAGTAATGCGGACGCTGTATCGATCTGTTGTGGTGAAGAAGGAGCTGAGCCGGAAGGCTAGGCTCTCAATTTACCGGTCGATCTACGTTCCCATCCTCACCTATGGTCATGAGCTTTGGGTCATGACCGAAAGGACAGGATCACGGGTACAAGCGGCCGAAATGAGTTTCCTCCGCCGAGTGGCGGGGCTCTCCCTGAGAGATAGGGTGAGAAGCTCTGTCATTCAGGGGGAGCTCAAAGTAAAGCCGCTGCTCCTCCACATCGAGAGGAGCCAGATGAGGTGGTTCGGGCATCGGGTCAGGATGCCACCCGAACGCCTCCCTAGGAAGGTGTTTCGGGCACGTCCGACCGGTAGGAGGCCACGGGGAAGACCCAGGACACGCTGGGAAGACTATCTCTCCCGGCTGGCCTGGGAACGCCTCGGGATCCCCCGGGAGGAGCTGGACGAAATGGCTGGGGAGAGGGAAGTCTGGGCTTCCCTGCTTAGGCTGCTGCCCCCGCGACCCGACCTCGGATAAGCGGAAGAAGATGGATGGATTGATGGACTTTTTTCTGTACATGATTTTATGATTAAAGGCAGTGCTGCACAAAGGCCTGGGATTTTTTTGAAGTGGCCTCATCAAGCGACAAAGCGCATGAGTCACACAGACAACAAGACCGCGAACCCTTGATGGAAGACAAATGGTTTGAATTCAAGGAACAGTTAGGTCTGTCATTCTTTTAAGAAATGAACACTGGCAGATGTCGTGTGAGATGCGACTGTAACTTTACAACGCAGAGAATGAATTGACACAACTTTTATATGCTTCAAATCTATAACGTACGACACATTTCCTTCTGTAATGAAAAATAAAATCCAGTCATGTTAATACTGTTGAAAAACAAATAGTGGTTCATAATTACAGAGTAAGGCTCGTTTCCCCTTTGTCTTGTTCCTTGCCTTGGCGTGGGATAATAAATACATAGAAATCTTTCATTCGCATTTAACTCGACAAAAAAAACTATAAATATCAGCTTATTTAGTTAAATCAAGTCAAAAAATATACTTTAAGGCAACATTTTCCCTGTGGTTCTTCTTTATGATGCTAACATGCAAGCGAGCAAATGTGTCATAAGCTTGCATGTTTGCAGCTTTCAACAAAGCGTCGCATGTCAGGAGAACATTCCTGAGAGTCTGCTTCAACTCAAAAGTTATTACCAGCCAAAGTCCTGCCCACTCATCTGGTAGAATCGCTGGTTGTGAGGTTGGTAGAAGTCTCTCAGTCTCTGCAAGACCTCAGCAGGAATCTGAGG
>NC_084569.2:6654958-6709958 GCF_033978685.3 Nerophis lumbriciformis
AATAAATAATGAAGATTAAAATCCAATTACCAACAAACAAACAAAAAAAAACAACAAATTAATTAAAAGCAGTCTTTTTCTCACAGTGTCGCTTTTTTTTTTTTTTTTATAAAATTGGGAACAATTTCTCATATTCTTTCTGTTTCTGTAATATTACAATATTTCCTCGTAAAATTATTATTTTTTAAATGTAAAATTGTTACTTTTTAATGCAAAATGGTGACATTTTTCATATAAAATTCTGACTTTTATCACAATATTGCCAATTTTTTTGTTCTTGTAAAGTAGTGACATATTTTTGAGTAAAATTATGACTCTTGTCATAATTTTGCCGAGTACACTTCACATTATTATTATAATATTGCCAAAATTTTAAAGTTTTCTTATAAAATTGTGACTTTTGTCGAGTAACATTTGGACTCTTTTCATAAAATTGCCAAAATGTTAAGCTTTTCTTGTAAAATTGCGACTGTTATTGAGTAAAATTCCCACTTTTATCATAAAATTGCACAAATGTTCCGTTTTTCTTGCAAAATTTTGACTTGCGTTGAGTAAAATTACGACTTTCATTATAATACTGTCAAAATTCCAAGTTTGTCTTGTGAAATTCCAACTCATTTTCATAATTTCATCACAACAAGCATAGTATGTATATATTATTCATGTTGTAAATACACATCTTTATATATCTAGAAAGGCTGGTCCTAAAGAGGTAGGCTTTTTTCTCAGGTCTCAAGAAGGTAACAAATACAAGAAAATGTGTGTGTGTGTGTGTGTGTGTGTGTGTGTGTGTGTGTGTGTGTGTGTGTGTGTGTGTGTGTGTGTGTGTGTGTGTGTGTGTGTGTGTGTGTGTGTGTGTGTGTATATGTGTGTGTGTGTGTGTGTGTGTGTGTGTGTGTGTGTGTGTGTTCTTGTATTTTTGCCCTTCTTGAGACACCAAGAAGGGAAAGTATCTTCCATATGAGGAGGTGTGAACAAGTGATGACATAAATCAATAACATTGCATCTAATAGAGAATGTCTCATTTGCACCCCTGCTGGTGACATCTATCAAAATGAGGGTGGTCCCAAAAAGGAGGGATTTTTCAAATCGACTGTGTGTCGCTTTTAAAAGTGCTCCCCCTCTGGTCAACATATGAAATAACAAGTGTGTGTAAGAAATTGAAATGCGCCCCCTTTGGCCAAAATTAGTTTAAAAAAATAAATAAATATGTATATAGAGACATACTGTAATAACTTGAAATAAATAATGAAGATTAAAATCCAATTACCAACAAACAAACAAAAAAAAAATACAAATTAATTAAAAGCAGTCTTTTTCTCACAAAGTGTCGCTTTTTTTTTTTTTAATAAAATTGGGAACAATTTCTCATATTCTTTCTGTTTCTGTAATATTACAATATTTCCTTGTAAAATTATTATTTTTTAAATGTAAAATTGTTACTTTTTAATGCAAAATGGTGACATTTTTCATATAAAATTCTGACTTTTATCACAATATTGCCCATTTGTTTGTTCTTGTAAAGTAGTGACATATTTTTGAGTAAAATGATGACTCTTGTCATAATTTTGCCGAGTACAATTCACATTATTATTATAATATTACCAAAATGTTTAAAGTTTTCTTATAAAATTGTGACTTTTGTCGAGTAAAATTTGGACTCTTTTCATAAAATTGCCAACATTTTAAGCTTTTCTTGTAAAATTGCGACTGTTATTGAGTAAAATTCCCACTTTTATCATAATATTGCACAAATGTTCGGTTTTTTTTGCAAAATTTTGACTTGCGTTGAGTAAAATGACGACTTTTATTATAATACTGCAAAAATTCTAAGTTTTTCTTGTGAAATTGTGACTTTTTTCTTGTGAAATTCCAACTCATTTTTCACAACAAGCCTTTTTATATTTGCATAGTATTTATATATTATTAATGTTGTAAATACACATCTTTATATATCTAGAAAGGCTGGTCCTAAAGAGGTAGGCATTTTTCTCAGGTCTCAAGAAGGTCGCAAATACAAGAATGTGTGTATGTGTGTGTGTGTGTGTGTGTGTGTTCTTGTATTTCTGCCCTTCTTGAGACATGAAGAAGGAAAAGTATCTTCCATATGAGGAGGTGTGAGCAAGTGATGACATAAATCATGGTCCCAATAACATTGCATCTAATAGAGAATGTCTCATTTGCACCCCTGCTGGTGACATCTATCAAAATGAGGGTGGTCCCAAAAAGGAAGGATGTTTTAAATTGACTGTGTGTCACTTTTAAAAGTGCTCCCCCTCTGGTCAACATATGAAATAACAAGTGTGTGTAAGAAATTGAAATGCGCCCCCTTTGGCCAAAATGTATTAAAGCTGTTAAATAAATATGTATATAGAGACATACTGTAATAACTTCAAGTAAACAATGTAGATTAAGATCCAATTAAAAACAAAAAATAAAATAAAAATACAAATGAACTAAAAGCAGTCTTTTTCTCAACATGTATCGACTTTTTTCTTATAAAGTTGGGAACAATTTCTCATATTCTTTCTGTTTCTGTAATATTGCAATATTTTCCCGTAAAATATATTTTTTTTAATGTAAAATTTTGAGTTGGAATTTCACAAGAAAAACTTGGAATTTTGACAGTATTATAATGAAAGTCGTCATTTTACTCAACGCAAGTCAAAATTTGACAAGAAAAACTGAACATTTGTGCAATATTATGATAAAAGTGGGAATTTTACTCAATAGCAGTCGCAATTTTACAAGAAAAGCTTAACATTTTGGCAATTTTATGAAAAGAGTCCAAATTTTACTCAACAAAAGTCACAATTTTATAAGAAAACTTTAACATTTTGGCAATATTATAATAATAATGTGAATTGTACTCGGCAAAATTATGACAAGAGTCATAATTTTACTCAAAAATATGTCACTACTTTACATGAACAAAAAAATTGGCAATATTGTGATAAAAGTCAGAATTTTATGTGAAAAATGTCACCATTTTGCATTAAAAAGTAATAATTTTACATTTAAAAAATAATAATTTTACGAGGAAATATTGCAATATTACAGAAACAGAAAGAATATGAGAAATTGTTCCCAACTTTATAAGAAAAAAGTCGACACATGTTGAGAAAAAGACTGCTTTTAGTTCATTTGTATTTTTTTTGAATTTTTTGTTTTTAATTGGATCTTAATCTACATTGTTTACTTGAAGTTATTACAGTATGTCTCTATATACATATTTATTTAACTGCTTTAATACATTTTGGCCAAAGGGGGCGCATTTCAATTTCTTACACACACTTGTTATTTCATATGTTGACCAGAGGGGGGAGCACTTTTAAAAGCGACAATTTAAAACATCCCTCCTTTTTGGGACCACCCTCATTTTGATAGATGTCACCACAAATGAGACATTCTCTATTAGATGCAATGTTATTGGGACCATGATTTATGTCATCACTTGTTCACACCTCCTCATATGGAAGATACTTTTCCTTCTTCATGTCTCAAGAAGGGCAGAAATACAAGAACACACACACACACACACACACACACACACACACACACACACACACACACACACACACACGCACACGCACACGCACACGCACACGCACACGCACACACACACACATTCTTGTATTTGTGACCTTCTTGAGACCTGAGAAAAATGCCTCCCTCTTTAGGACCACCCTTTCAAGGTATATAAAGAGGTGTATTTACAACATTAATAAAATATACATACTATGCAAATATAAAAAGGCTTGTTGTGAAAAATGAGTTGGAATTTCACAAGAAAAAAGTCACAATTTCACAAGAAAAACTTAGAATTTTGCCAGTATTATAATAAAAGTTGTCATTTTACTCAACGCAAGTCAAAATTTGACAAGAAAAACTGAACATTTGTGCAATAATATGATAAAAGTTGGAATTTTACTCAATAACTGTCAAGACTTGGACTTGGGCTTGGTTTGTTCTCCCGTGGTGCAAATGAACTGGACTGGTCAAGGCTTGAAGGTGGGTACATGATTTATTTTAAACTATCAAAAAAGGAATAAACAAAAAGCGCGCACAGTGGCGGAGAATAAAACTAGACTTTAAACACAAAACTTGCACATTGGCAGAAACTATGAACAATTAAACAAAACACTAACTGTGGCTTAACAAACAAAAACTTACTTGGCATGGAACCGGCATGAAAAAAAGAGTAGCAAGGGTCATCAGGGTGTGGAGAGTGTGCAGGAGCATAAATGTGGTGATGTCGTCAGAACGAACAACAGAAAATGAATGAACTTAAATACTATGGACATGATTAGTGAAAGCAGGTGCGTGACTCGAAACGTGAAACAGGTGCGTGACGTGACAGGTGAAAACTAATGGTTGCTATGGTGACAAGAGTGCACAATGAGTCCAAACGTGGAACAGGTGCGTGACGTGACAGGTGAAACTAATGGTTGCTATGGTGACAAAACAAAACAAAAGTGCACAAAAAGTCCAAAATTTAAACCGAACATTACTAAAACAAAACATGATCACACAGACATGACAATAACAGTCGCAATTTTACAAGAAAAGCTTAAAATTTTGTCAATTTTATGAAAATAGTCCAAATTTTACTCGACAAAAGTCACAATTTTATAAGAAAACTTCAACATTTTGGTAATATTATTATAATAACAATCAGAATTTTACTCGGCAAAATTATGACAAGAGTCATCATTATACTCCAAGAATATGTCACTACTTTACAAGAACAAAAAAATTGGCAATATTGTGATAAAAGTCAGAATTTAAAATGACAAATGTCACCATTTTGCATTAAAAAGTCATTTTCATCATTTCATCACAACAAGCATAGTATGTATATATTATTCATGTTGTAAATACACATCTTTATATATCTAGAAAGGCTGGTCCTAAAGAGGGAGGCTTTTTTTGGAGGTCTCAAGAAGGTAAAAAATACAAGAATATGTGTGTGTGTGTGTGTGTGTGTGTGTGTGTGTGTGTGTGTGTGTGTGTGTGTATGTGTGTGTGTGTGTGTGTGTGTGTGTGTGTGTGTGTGTGTGTGTGTGTTCTTGTATTTTTGCCCTTCTTGAGACACCAAGAAGGAAAAGTATCTTCCATATGAGGAGGTGTGAACAAGTGATGACATAAATCAATAACATTGCATCTAATAGAGAATGTGTCATTTGCACCCCTGCTGGTGACATCTATCAAAATGAGGGTGGTCCCAAAAAGGAGGGATTTTTCACATTGACTGTGTGTCGCTTTTAAAAGTGCTCCCCCCTCTGGTCAACATATGAAATAACAAGTGTGTGTAAGAAATTTAAATGCGCACCCTTTGGCCAAAATTAGTTTAAAAAAAAAAGAAAATATGTATATAGAGACATACTGTAATAACTTGAAGTAAATAATGAAGATTAAAATCCAATTACCAACAAACAAAAAAAATAAAAAATACAAATGAATTAAAAGCAGTCTTTTTCTCACAAAGTGTCGCTTTTTTTTTTTTTAATAAAATTGGGAACAATTTCTCATATTCTTTCCGTTTCTGTAATATTACAATATTTCCTCGTAAAATTATTATTTTTTAAATGTAAAATTGTTACTTTTTAATGCAAAATGGTGACATTTTTCATATAAAATTCTGACTTTTATCACCATATTGCCAATTGTTTTGTTGTTGTAAAGTAGTGACATATTTTTGGAGTAAAATTATGACTCTTGTCATAATTTTGCCGAGTACAATTCACATTATTATTATAATATTGCCAAAATGTTTAAAGTTTTCTTATGAAATTGTGACTTTTGTCGAGTAAAATTTGGACTCTTTTCATAAAATTGCCAAAATGTTAAGCTTTTCTTGTAAAATTGCGACTGTTATTGAGTAAAATTCCCACTTTTATCATAATATTGCACAAATGTTCAGTTTTTCTTGTCAAATTTTGACTTGCGTTGAGTAAAATTACGACTTTTATTATAAAACTGTCAAAATTCCAAGTTTTTCTTGTGAAATTCCAACTCATTTTCATAATTTCATCACAACAAGCATAGTATGTATATATTATTCATGTTGTAAATACACATCTTTATATATCTAGAAAGGCTGGTCCTAAAGAGGGAGGCATTTTTCTCAGGTCTCAAGAAGGTAAAAAATACAAGAATATGTGTGCGTGTGTGCGTGTGTGTGTGTGTGTGTGTGTGTGTGTGTGTGTGTGTGTGTGTGTGTGTGTGTGTGTGTGTGTGTGCACGTGCGTTTCTCCCTCGCAAGGCCTGCCTGACCACCAGGAGCCTCCACTCCATTCATTTGGCTCCGATGAGTCAAAACCACAAAGACCCATGAACCACTTAGCAGCAATTTCCTACTGATTTCCAGCCGACTGAAAAAAGTGTGTCTCCCCACTTTTCAGGACCAAACGTGTGCAGCAGGTCGCAGCACTCACTCTTTTAAACATATGGCTGCACTTCAGTAGTTGTGTACTGAAAAGGTTTGTGAGGCTTAGGGTTGTACGGTATACCGGTATTAGTATAGTACCATGATACTAATGAATCATATTCAGTACTATACCGCCTCTAAAAAGTACTAGTCTCCCCCATCCTCCCGCGCCCCCGTTGTCGTCACGTCGTGTCATTGCTGGTTTTACGAGCAGAGGAGCATGTTCGGCAGCGCACACACACGGAGTACTTACAAGCAGACACAGTGTGTTGACAGAAAAGGGAGAACGGACGGAAGTTATAACACTGAAACACCCTCAGGAAGAGCTGCTTTAAGACATGGCGAGCGAGCTATCGCAGCGTTTTAGCTACTTCTAAATCACTAATCCTCGCCTCCATGGCGACAAATAAAGTGAGTTTCTTACAAGTATCATTATCACTGCAGGACGAGGAATAGCTAAACATGCTTCACTACACACCGTAGCTCACCGGCGTCACAATGTAAACAAACGCCATGGGTGGATCTACACCTGACATCCACTGTAATGATACCAAGTACAGGAGTGTATCTAGTCGATATTACTATGATTACATCGATATTTTTTGGCATTACAATATCTTCTTTCGTTTAAAAAAAAATTCATATTATGTTTATAAAGTCAGGAAATATATCCCTGGACACATGAGGACTTTGAATATGACCAATGTATGATCCTGTAACTACTTGGTATCGGATTGATACCTACATTTGTGGTATCGTCCAAAACTAATGTAAAGTATCAAAGAAGAGAAGAATAAGTGATTATTACATTTTAACAGAAGTGTAGATAGAACATGTTAAAAGAGAAAGTAAGCAGATATTAACAGTAAATGAACAAGTAGATTAATAATTCATTTTCTACCACTTGTCCTTAATAATGTGTACAAAATAATAGGTGTATAAATGACACAATATGTTACTGCATATGTCAGCAGACTAATTAAGAGTCTTTGTTTGTTTACTTACTACTAAAAAAATTTTCAAGGTAAAAAATGATTTTCAAGGTAAAAAAAAAATGTCAAGGTAATATTTTTTTTTCAAGGTAAAAAATGATTTTCAAGGTAAAAAAGGATTTCAAGGTAAAAAAAATGTTTTAAGGTAAAAATAATTTTTCAAGGTTAAATTTTTTTTTCAAGGTAAAAAATGATTTTCAAGGTAAAAAATTATTTTCAAGGTAAAAAAAAATTTTAAGGTAAAAAAAATTGTTCAAGGTAAAAAAAAATTTTCAAGGTAAAAAATGATTTTCAAGGTAAAAAATGATTTCAAGGTAAAAAAAAATGTTTTAAGGTAAAAATAATTTTTCAAGGTTAAATTTTTTTTTCAAGGTAAAAAATGATTTTCAAGGTAAAAAAAAAATTTAAGGTAAAAAAAATTGTTCACGGTAAATTTTTTTTTTCAAGGTAAAAAATGATTTTCAAGGTAAAAAAATTTTTTCAAGGTAAAATTTTTTTTTCAAGGTAAAAAATGATTTTCAAGGTAAAAAAAATGTTTACTACTAAAATTTTTATTTAAGGACAAACTTGCAATAATAAACATATGTTTCATGTATCCTATATATTTTTTTCAAGGTAAAAAATGATTTTCAAGGTAAAAAAAAATGTTAAGGTAAAAAAAATTGTTCAAGGTAAAAACATTTTTTCAAGGTAAAAATTTTTTTTCAAGGTAAAAAATGATTTTCAAGGTAAAAAATGATTTTCAAGGTAAAAAAAAATTTTCAAGGTAACATTTTTTTTTCAAGGTAAAAAATTATTTTCAAGGTAAAATTTTTTTTCAAAGTAAAAAATGATTTTCAAGGTAAAAAATGATTTTCAAGGTAAAAAAAAATTTTAAGGTAAAATTTTTTTTTCAAGGTAAAAAATGATTTTCAAGGTAAAAAATGATTTTCAAGGTAAAAAAAAATTTTCAAGGTAAAATTTTTTTTTCAAGGTAAAAAATGATTTTCAAGGTAAAATTTTTTTTTCAAGGTAAAAAATTATTTCAAGGTAAAAAATTATTTTCAAGGTAAAAAAATTTTTTAAGGTAAAAAAAATTGTCAGGGTAAAAAAAAATTTTCAAGGTAAAAAATGATTTTCAAGGTAAAAAATGATTTTCAAGGTAAAAAAAATTTCAAGGTAAAATATTTTTTTCAAGGTAAAAAATTATTTTCAAGGTAAAAAATTATTTTCAAGGTAAAAAAAATGTTTTACTACTAAAATTTTTATTTAAGGACAAACTTGCAATAATAAACATATGTTTCATGTACCCTAAGATTTATTGTTAAAATAAAGCCAATTTTTTTGTGGTCCCCTTTATTTAGAAAAGTAGGGAAAAGTACCAACATATTGGTATGGGGTCAACACTACTGAATTTATGAACAAATAATGTGTGATCAAATATTTCTTCACAGATTTTTTTTTTTTTAGTTGGACCAACTTCCTAACTGTGGTGTGTCACAAACACTCTCCCACAGACCCCTCTGCATGCAGAGCAGCTTGGCATAGCGTCCGTTGCGTGTAATGTGGTTTTTCCCCCGCTTTGTCCAGGATTCATTTGTGGCTCTGCGCTCGCTCGACACTCAAACTGTGTGCGCCGCGCTTCGTTTTCCCGACACGTCCTCGCCAGTGCTGCTGGAAACGCATCTTTCACGTGGCCCGGGTTCAAATAAACTAAATAAGCTGCCGTGGAAGTTGCCAGTAACAGAAGGCCATTCCGTACTGTGGATGATGGATGGGTTCAAAATAAGTGTATTTAAACCAGAAGTGTCAAAAGTGTGGAAAAAAATGTCCTTATCCTATTTGATGATGTTGTTCTATTGTTGTTGTTGTGTTTGCTGCTGTTGTTGTTGTTGTTGTCTCTCGGTCTAATCCCCCTCTTATCCCCACAATTTCCCCCTCTGTCTTCTTTTTTTCTCTTTCTATCCCCTCCTGCTCCGGCCCGGCTGCACCAAATGATAATATAAAAACATTTAATAAAGTCAAATACAAATAAGGCAACAAGAGAAGTATCCTACACTTCTCTTTTGTAAAGTAAATCTGAATATGGGCATCTACATCAACTATATGATTTGTCTGAGTAGCTGGACAGGACTAAAAAAAAAAAAAAAATAAAATATAATAATAATTTTTTCTAATGTAAAATTATTACTTTTGAATGCAAAATGGTGACATTTGTCATATAAAATTATTACTTTTATCACAATATTGGCAATTTTTTTTTGTAAAATAGTGACATTTTTTGAGTAAAATTATGTCATTGAGTAAAGTTCCAACTTTGATCATAATATTGCACAAATGTTCAGTTTTTCTTGTAACATTTTGACTTGCGTTGAGTAAAATTATGACTTTTCTTATAATACTGCCAAAATTCCAAGTTTTTCTTGTGAAATTGTGACCTTTTTCTTGTGAAATTCCAACACATTTTTGTGTCAGTGTGTCGACTTTTTTTCTTATAAAATTGGAAACAATTTCTCATATTCTTTCTGTTTCTGTAATATTGCAATATTTTCTCGTACATTTGTCATATAAAATTCTGACTTTTATCACAATATTTCCAATTGTTTTGTTCTTGTAAAATAGTGAAATTTTTTTGAGTAAAATGATGACTCTTGTCATCATTTTGCCGGGCAAAATTCCGATTATTATTATAATATTGCCAAAATTTTAAAGTTTTCTTATAAAAATTTTGACTTTTGTCGAGTAAAATTTGGACTCTTTTCATAATCAATCAATCAATCAATCAATAACATTGCATCTAATAGAGAATGTCTCATTTGCACCCCTGCTGGTGACATCTATCAAAATGAGGGTGGTCCCAAAAAGGAGGGATTTTTCACATTGACTGTGTGTCGCTTTTAAAAGTGCTCCCCCTCTGGTCAACATATGAAATAACAAGTGTGTGTAAGAAATTGAAATGCGCCCCCTTTGGCCAAAATGTATTTAAAAAAAAAAAAAAAAAAGTATATTGAGACATACTGTAATAACTTGAAGTAAATAATGAAGATTAAAATCCAATTGCAAACAAAAAATTCAACAAAAAATACAAATGAACTAAAAGCAGTCTTTTTCTCACAATGGGAACAATTTCTCATATTCTTTCTGTTTCTGTAATATTGCAATATTTTCTCGTAAAATTATGACTTTTTTAAATGTAAAATTATGACTTTTTAATGCAAAATGGTGACATTTGTCATATAAAATTATTACTTTTATCACAATATTTGCAATTTTTTTTTCTTGTAAAATAGTGACATTTTTGGAGTAAAATTATGACTCTTGTCATAATTTTGCCGGGTAAAATTTCAATTATTATTATAATATTGCTACAATTTTAAAGTTTTCTTATAAAATGGTAATAATAATAATAATAATAGATTTTATTTGGAAAAAGCACTTTACATTGAGTAAACAACCTCAAAGTGCTAGAGTGTATTAAAAAAATAAAAATAAAAAGTTAATAAAAAATAAATTAAATGGTAAATGGGTTGTACTTGTATAGCGCTTTTCTACCTTTTTTTTTTTTTAAGGTACTCAAAGCGCTTTGACACTATTTCCACATTCACCCATTCACACACACATTCACACATTCACACACTGATGGCAAAAATAAAAACTAGAACAGCCAAATAGCTAAAACTAGTATGCATATATCTAAAAAAAAGTTTTTTTTTCAAAAAGAAGGGTTTTTAAGCCTTTTTTAAAAGCATCTACAGTCTGTGGTGCCCTCAGGTGGTCAGGGAGAGCGTTCCACAGACTGGGAGCAACGGAGCAGAAAGCCCCGTCTCCCATTGTCCGTAGCTTTGTGGTGACTTTTTTGGAGTAAAATGTGGACTCTTTTCATAATTTTGCCGGGTAAAATTTCAATTATTATTATAATATTGCTAAAATTTTAAAGTTTTCTTATAAAATGGTAATAATAATAATAATAATAATAGATTTTATTTGTAAAAAGCACTTTACATTGAGTAAACAACCTCAAAGTGCTACAGTGTATTAAAAAAATTAAAATAAAAAGTTAATAAAAAATAAATTAAATGGTAAATAGTAAATGGTAAATGGATTGTACTTGTATAGCGCTTTTCTACCTTTTTTTTTTTTTAAAGGTACTCAAAGCGCTTTGACACTATTTCTACATTCACCCATTCACACACACACATTCACACATTCACACACTGATGGCAAAAATAAAAACTAGAACAGCCAAATAGCTAAAACTAGTATGCATATATCTAAAAAAAAAAAAAGTTTTTTTTTTCGAAAAGAAGGGTTTTTAAGCCTTTTTTAAAAGCATCTACAGTCTGTGGTGCCCTCAGGTGGTCAGGGAGAGCGTTCCACAGACTGGGAGCGGCGGAGCAGAAAGCCCGGTCTCCCATTGTCCGTAGCTTTGTGGTGACTTTTTTGGAGTAAAATGTGGACTCTTTTCATAATTTTGCCGGGTAAAATTTCAATTATTATTATAATATTGCTAACATTTCAAAGTTTTCTTTTAAAATGGTAATAATAATAATAATAATAGATTTTATTTGGAAAAAGCACTTTACATTGAGTAAACAACCTCAAAATGCTACAGTGTATTAAAAAAAATAAAAATAAAAAGTTAATGAAAAATAAATAAAATGGTAAATAGTAAATGGTAAATGGGTTGTACTTGTATAGCGCTTTTCTACATTTTTTTTAAGGTACTCAAATCGCTTTGACACTATTTCTACATTCACCCATTCACACATTCACACACTGATGGCAAAAATACAGCCAAATAGCTAAAACTAGTATGCATATATCTAAAAAAAGTTTTTTTTTTTTTAAAAGAAGGGTTTTTAAGCCTTTTTTAAAAGCATCTACAGTCTGTGGTGCCCTCAGGTGGTCAGGGAGAGCGTTCCACAGACTTGGAGCAGCGGAGCAGAAAGCCCGGTCTCCCATCGTCCGTAGCTTTGTGGTGACTTTTTTGGAGTAAAATGTGGACTCTTTTCATAAAATTGCCAACATTTTAAGCTTTTCTTGTAAGTTATTGGGTAAAATTCCAACTTTTATCATAATATCGCACAAATGTTCAGTTTTTCTTGTCAAATTTTGACTTGCGTTGAGTAACATTACGACTTTTATTAAAATACTGCCAAAATTCAAAAATTTTCTTGTGAAATTGTGACCTTTTTCTTGTGAAATTCCAACTCATTTTTCACAAGAAGCTATTTTATATTTGCATAGTATGTATATATTATTCATGTTGTAAATACACATCTTTATATATCTAGAAAGGGTGGTCCTAAAGAGGTAGGCATTTTTCTCAGGTCTCAAGAAGGTAACAAATACAAGAATATGAGTGTGTGTTCTTGTATTTGTACCCTTCTTGGGACATGAAGAAGGAAACGTATCTTCCATATGAGGAGGTGTGAACAAGTGATGACATAAATCATGGTCCCAATAACATTGCACTAATAGAGAATGTCTCATTTGCTGTTTGGCCACAATACCCAGCAATATGCTTGGAGGAGAAAAGGTGAGGCCTTTAATCCCAGGAACACCATTCCTACCGTCAAGCATGGTGGTGGTAGTATTATGCTCTGGGCCTGTTTTGCTGCCAATGGAACTGGTGCTTTACAGAGAGTAAATGGGACAATGAAAAAATGAGGATTACCTCCAAATTCTTCAGGACAAGCTAAAATCATCAGCCCGGAGGTTGGGTCTTGGGTGCAGTTGGGTGTTCCAACAGGACAATGACCCCAAACACACGTCAAAAGTGGTAAAGGAATGGCTAAATCAGGCTAGAATGAAGGTTTTAGAATGGCCTTCCCAAAGTCCTGACTTAAACGTGTGGACAATGCTGAAGAATTAAGTCTATGTCAGAAAACCAACACATCAAGCTGAACTGCACCAATTTTGTCAAGAGGAGTGGTCAAAAATTCAAGCAGAAGCTTGTGGATGGCTACCAAAAGCGCCTTATTGCAGGTAAACTTTGTGTTTCAATGCGTTCCCGGGGAGAGGACAAAAGCTGTATTTGATCCTACCAAGCAAAAGGCTTGTAAAACTCCACTCTCTAGGATCGGAAGCGACGTGAAGGTGTCGGCTTCTTTTATGTATTGTAATCCACAGGAAGATTTTGTCTTGACCCGAGATCTACAAAGCGGAGAGGAAGCAGGACCTCACCACTCTCCAGGCACCTTTTTTTTTTTTTTTTACTGTTTTGTGACCGAGGGCAACGGCTGTTTACGACCCCCTTCCCTTAGAAACAGCTGTTGCCATGTAATCAGGGAAAGTCCAAATAAAAGAGGATGAGTAGAATCTTTCATCAGAGCGTGGTGGGACACTGTAGAAGGATACAGGTCTACGCGTTTCTCCTCATTGAGACAAATTTAATTCAGTCTCTGTTTGATTCCTTGCTTCTTTGTCTGTTTAATAGCAGATTTGCTCACATTTTCAGTAGACCCATAATAAATTCATAAAAGAAGCAAACTTCATGAATGTTTTTTGTGACCAACAAGTATGTGCTCCAATCACTCTATCACAAAAAAATAAGAGTTGTAGAAATGATTGGAAACTCAAGACAGCCATGACATCATGTTCTTTACAAGTGTATGTACACTTTTGACCACCACTGTAAGTAAAATAAACAGTACTTTTGAGTTTAAAGATACATATTTTTCTAAAGTTGGTCATGTGATTAGTCCACTGGTTTACGACCTTTGCCTTGAACCGACCTTTTCTTTGAACTGTTTTATGACCAAAGGCAGCGGCTGTTTACGACCCCCTTCCCTTAGAAACAGCTGTTGCCATGTAATCAGGGAAAGTCCAAATAAAAGAGGATGAGTACAATCTTTCGTCAGAGCGTGGTGGGACACTGTAGAAGGATACAGGTCTACGCGTTTCTCCTCATTGAGACAAATTTAATTTAGTCTCTGTTTGATTCCTTGCTTCTTTGTCTGTTTAATAGCAGATTTGCTCACATTTTCAGTAGACCCATAATAAATTCATAAAAGAAGCCAACTTCATGAATGTTTTTTGTGACCAACAAGTATGTGCTCCAATCACTCTATCACAAAAAATAAGAGTTGTAGAAATGATTGGAAACTCAAGACAGCCATGACATCATGTTCTTTACAAGTGTATGTACACTTTTGACCACCACTGTAAGTAAAATAAACAGTACTTTTGAGTTTAAAGATACACATTTTTCTAAAGTTGGTCATGTGATTAGTCCACTGGTTTACGACCTTTGCCTTGAACCGACCTTTTCTTTGAACTGTTTTATGACCAAAGGCAGCGGCTGTTTACGACCCCCTTCCCTTAGAAACAGCTGTTGCCATGTAATCAGGGAAAGTCCAAATAAAAGAGGATGAGTACAATCTTTCGTCAGAGCGTGGTGGGACACTGTAGAAGGATACAGGTCTACGCGTTTCTCCTCATTGAGACAAATTTAATTTAGTCTCTGTTTGATTCCTTGCTTCTTTGTCTGTTTAATAGCAGATTTGCTCACATTTTCAGTAGACCCATAATAAATTCATAAAAGAAGCCAACTTCATGAATGTTTTTTGTGACCAACAAGTATGTGCTCCAATCACTCTATCACAAAAAATAAGAGTTGTAGAAATGATTGGAAACTCAAGACAGCCATGACATCATGTTCTTTACAAGTGTATGTACACTTTTGACCACCACTGTAAGTAAAGTAAACAGTACTTTTGAGTTTAAAGATACACATTTTTCTAAAGTTGGTCATGTGATTAGTCCACTGGTTTACGACCTTTTCCTTGAACCGACCTTTTCTTTGAACTGTTTTATAACCAAAGGCAGCGGCTGTTTACGACCCCCTTCCCTTAGAAACAGTTGTTGCCATGTAATCAGGGAAAGTCCAAATAAAAGAGGATGAGTACAATCTTTCGTCAGAGCGTGGTGGGACACTGTAGAAGGATACAGGTCTACGCGTTTCTCCTCATTGAGACAAATTGAATTCAGTCTCTGTTTGATTCCTTGCTTCTTTGTCTGTTTAATAGCCGATTTGCTCACATTTTCAGTAGACCCATAATAAATTCATAAAAGAACCAAACTTTTTGAATGTTTTTTTTTGTGACCAACAAGTATGTGCTTCAATCACTCTATCACAAAAAAAGTAAGAGTTGTAGAAATGATTGGAAACTCAAGACAGTCATGAAATTATGTTCTTTACAAGTGTATGTACACTTTTGATCGCGACTGTAAGTAAAATAAACAGTACTTTTGAGTTTAAAGATACACTTTTTTCTAAAGTTGGTCATGTGATTAGTCCACTGGTTTACGACCTTTTCCTTGAACCGACCTTTTCTTTGAACTGCTTTATGACCAAAGGCAGCGGCTGTTTACGACCCCCTTCCCTTAGAAACAGCTGTTGCCATGTAATCAGGGAAAGTCCAAATAAAAGAGGAGGAGTACAATCTTTCGTCAGAGCGTGGTGGGACACTGTAGAAGGATACAGGTCTACGCGTTTCTCCTCATTGAGACACATTTAATTCAGTCTCTGTTTGATTCCTTGCTTCTTTGTCTGTTTAATAGCAGATTTGCTCACATTTTCAGTAGACCCATAATAAATTCATAAAAGAAGCCAACTTCATGAATGTTTTTTGTGACCAACAAGTATGTGCTCCAATCACTCTATCACAAAAAAATAAGAGTTGTAGAAATGATTGGAAACTCAAGACAGCCATGACATGATGTTCTTTACAAGTGTATTTACACTTTTGATCACGACTAAGTAAAATAAAAAGTACTTTTGAGTTTAAAGATACACATTACTCTAAAGTTGGTCATGTGAATAGTCCACTGGTTTCCAAGATAAGACACCATTAATTGATTATTCAAGTACCAGAGCTGTCCCCGCCTCTCTTATCTCAGTCTGATCAATACGTCTGTCTCGATATGACAGATTGTTCCCAGATGAGGAACGAGACCAGGCGCCTTCCTCTTCCTTCTTCTGAGATTTGTCCTTCACACCAGTGTCACTTTAGTAATTGAGCATACGTTGCCTTTCCAGTCTCCTCATGACTTATTAATGAACATTCCCTTGTCTCGTTATCAGACAATCAATAAAAGCCGTTTTGAACATCATAAATGTGTTCCTGGAGACGAGTGTGATTAAGTGTCGTTTGCTTCTCACGCATGCAAATCTAATAAATGCCTCTTCCCAAACACACCCGTGAGAACAGGGTTTAAAAAAAGATACGGTCTCAGTGCCGGTCCAAATGATTATTTATTGTCGACCCAAAATCAGAGGAGCAAAAAGATTTGGAAGGGTAAGAGTTAGGGATGATGTTTGATAAGAAATGATCGAGTTCGAGCCCATTATCGAATCCTCTTATCGAACCGATTCCTTATCGATTCTCTTATCGCAGTGTTTTTCAACCTTTTTTGAGCCAAGGCACATTTTTTGCGTTGAAAAAATCCGGAGGCACACCACCAGCAGAAATCATCATATTTTAGTGGCTTTTTCTCTTTTTTTGGTATTTTCCTGTAGCAGTTTCATGTCTTCCTTTGAGCGATATTTCCCGCATCTACTTTGTTTTAGCAATCAAGAATATTTCAGTTGTTTTCATCCTTCTTTGTGGGGACATTGTTGATTGCCATGTCATGTTCGGATGTACTTTGTGGACGCCGTCTTTGCTCCACAGTAAGTCTTTGCTGTCGTCCAGCATTCTGTTTTTGTTTTCTTTTTAGCCAGTTCAGTCTTAGTTTCGTTCTGAATATCCTTCCCTAAACTTCAATGCCTTTTCTTAGGAGCACTCACCTTTTGTTTATTTTTGGTTTAAGCATTAGATAACTTTTTACCTGCACGATGCCTCCCGCTGTTCCCGACATCTACAAAGCATTTAGCTACCTGCTGCCACCTACTGATAGGGAAGAGTATTACACGGTTGTTCTGCCGAGCTCGAGACAGCACAGACACTCAACAACAACACATCATTTGCAGACTATAATTACTGGTTTGCAAAAAATATTTTTAACCCAAATAGATGAAATTAGATAATCTCCCACGGCACACCAGACTGTATCTCACGGCACACTAGTGTGCCGCGGCACAGTGGTTGAAAAACACTGTCTTATCGAATACAGATAGGTTGTTGTATATGGAAAAAAACACAATATTTGGTTTAACAAAAGCTCACTTTTATTTTATAAGAAAAAAATAAAATAAAATAAATAAATAAATATTGACTGTTGTTACCCAAAGTATATTAAGTGGGATTTTTCAGAAAAACAAATATATACAGTAACACAAAAAACAACCTGTATCTGTGATCACTATAGGTGTATAAATAATAATATAGTGTTAAATAAAATCAGTCCCTTGGGCACAAAACTGAAAATAATACAGCTCTCCAAAAAGTGCACTTCTGCAGCTATTGGAACATACTAACTACACACACTATGACACTAAGAACACCACAGTCATCAATCAATAATTCTTCTTCCAAAAAATTATTTTGATGGTGGAAATACACGACTGGCAGCCATTTTAAGTCATCAAAACATCCATTGAAACAGTGCACGAAAATCTTTTTTCAATAAACATCTTAGTATCAAATGTAACCACTTTCCGCCTTAATATTGAGTTACATAAACAAGTTAAACAGTTTACTTACAGACTTATCTTTTCCAAGGCTTGTAAGAGCTAACACAACTTGTCTACTTCTCAATTGTCTCATGAACTGAACTGACGTCGCCAACCCGGAAGTGCCCAAACTAATGATGTGTAGTATTTTCACATCACCACAAGGTGTCAGTAAGAGTCTACAATCAAATGGGCACAACATTGCCGTTCCACAGGGCATTTCCTGTGGGACAGGATTCAAATGAAGAACCAACTCTTTTTCTTTACTATAGTGGCCTCGATAACGGGAACCGGTTCTCAAAAAAGGATTCGAGTCCATGGAATCGGTTCTTTTCTTACTGAACAACCGGGAGAACCGGTTTCGAACATCATCCCTAGTAAGAGTGAACGGGTGTAGCATTCACTATTCACTATTCAATATTTGGTTTAATAAAAGCTCACTTTTATTTTATAAGAAAAAAATAAAATAAAATAAATAAATAAATATTGACTCTTACCTCCCTAAAAAAAAAAAAAAAAAAAAAAAAATATTGACTGTTGTTACCCAAAGTATATTAAGTGGGATTTTTCAGAAAAACAAATATATACAGTAACACAAAAACAATCTGTCTCTGTGATCACTATAGGTGTATAAATAATAATATAGTGTTAAATAAAATCAGTCCCTTGGGCACAAAACTGAAAATAATACAGCTGTCTATAAAGTGCACTTCTGCTGCTATTGGAACATACTAACTACACACACTATGACACTAAGAACACCACAGTCATCAATCAACAATTCTTCTTCCAAAAAATTATTATGATGGTGGAAATACATGACTGGCAGCCATTTTAAGTCCTCAAAACATCCATTGAAACAGTGCACAAATTTCTTTTTTCAATAAACATCTTAGTATCAAATGTAACCACTTTCCACCTTAATATTGAGTTACATAAACAAGTTAAACAGTTTACTTACAGACTTATCTTTTCCAATGCTTGTAAAAGCTAACACAACTTGTCTACTTCTCAATTGTCTCATGAACTGAACTGATGTCGCCAACCCGGAAGTGCCCAAACTAATGACGCGTAGTATTTTCATATCGCCACTAGGTGTCAGTAAGAGTCTACAATCAAATGGGCATAACATTGCCGTCCCACAGGGCATTTCCTGTGGAACGGGATCTGTTCCCAGAGATTCGGATAAAGAACCAACTCTTTTTCTTTACTATAGTGGCCTCGATAACGGGAACCGGTTCTCAAAAAGGGATTCGAGTCCATGGAATCGGTTTTTTTCTTATCGAACAACCCTAGTAAGAGTGAACGGGTGTAGCATTCACTGGTCAAAACCAAACATTTTTATTGCCAACTTACTTAGTGGCGTTTGTATTATATTCACAGGAAACCTCGGAACAAGGTAGGGTTTTTTTTTTAAGATACCAATATTTTGATACTTTTCTATATAAAGGGCACCACAAAAAATGGCATTATTGGCTTTATTTTAACAAAAAAGTGGTAGACAATGAATTATTAATCTACTTGTTCATTTACTGTTAATATCTGCTTACTTTCTCTTTTAACATGTTCTATCTACACTTCTGTTAAAATGTAATAATCACTTATTCTTCTCTTATTTGATACTTAGTTTTGGATGATCACATAATATCTACGGCTTTTCACACACACAAGTGAATGCAATTCATACTTGGTCAACAGCCATACAGGTCACACTGAGGTTGGCCGTATAAACAACTTTAACACTGTTACAAATATGCGCCACACTGTGAACCCACACCAAACAAGAATGACAAACACATTTCGGGAGAACAGCCGCACCGTAACACAACATAAACACAACAGAACAAATACCCAGAACCCCTTGCAGCACTAACTCTTCCAGGACGCTCAACCCCGCCCACCTCAACCTCCTCCTGCTTTCTCAGGGAGACCATGTCCCAAATTCCAAGCTGCTGTTTTGAGGCATGTTAAAACAAAATAATGCACTTTGTGACTTCAATAATAAATATGGCAGTGCCATGTTGGCACTTTTTTCCATAACTTGAGTTGATTTATTTTGGAAAACCTTGTTACATTGTTTAATGCATCCAGCGGGGCATCACAACAAAATTAGGCATAATAATGTGTTAATTCCACGACTGTATATATCAGTATCGCTTGATATCGTAATCGGTAATTAAAAGAGTTGGACAATATCGGAATATCGGATATCGGCAAATAAGCCACTAACTTTGACTGATTGATTGAAAATCCATTGTCATTTCTAGAGTGTACAATTTGATGAATAACTTGCTTTGATATAACTCAAGCAGATTGTTTTAATCTGAAAAAGTTTAAAATTAATGATATTATTATATTTGTTGCATTATTAGATAATAAAGTTTAAAATGTTCTCAATATCATGCAATACACGTATTTCTGTCATGATCCGTGGTCCAGATCATGTTTTGTTTAGTTATGTTCTGCTGGTTTTGGACTCCCATAGTTCCTGTTTTTGTGCACCTTTGTTTGTTTTGGTTTCCATGACGACTGATTAGTTTCACCTGTCTCATGTGTTCGGATCATGCACCTGCTCTAATCAGAGACTATTATTTAAGCCTGTCTTTGCCAGTTAGTCGTCCTGGCGACATTACTCTGTGATGTTCATTTCATGCTCTGCTCATGCCATTGTTCATGCTGCTCGTTTCATGCCACAGTAAGTGTTGTTTGTTTTATGTCCATAGTTTACGTTAAAGTGTTAGTTTTGTTCCCCGCGCCGAGTTTGTGCCTTCGCCTTGTGAGCGCTTTTTGTTTGTACCCCATACTTGCCAACATTGAGACCTCCGATTTCGGGAGGTGGGGGGTGGGGGCGTGGTCGAGGGTGGGGCAGGGCGTGGTTGGGGGCGTGGTTAAGAAGGGAGGAGTATATTGACAACTAGAATTCACCAAGTCAAGTATTTCATATATATATATATATATATATACATCCTCAAAATATGCAAACAAAACTGTGTTTAGATAATTGATACTTCAAACTTGCATAAATAAATATTAAGGAATATAACATAACTTGGCTTCTGAGAGCTTCAAAATGTAATGAATAAAATGCTAAAGTTGTTGATAAACAAGCAATTATTTTAATAATTAAATATGGTCATTTTAAATGAATTATTATGATAATTTATAATTAATTATTTCAAATATGTTTATTTTAATGTATAATTCTATGGCTGGATGTAATAAGGAGTCAGAAAAACTACAAATAAAAATACAATTAATTTTGATGTTTTTAGCAAAATATAGTAAACATTTTTATTTTATTTTTATTTTTTTTAATTAACAAATATATTTATTTTTAGGTAAGTTAAACATAATAATACAATTTATCTCTAGTCTGGATGATTTATTTCTTGTCACCCTGTTGTCCTCCCGTCAAGGCTGTCCTCACTCAGGTCCGCATGGAACTGGAGGGGGCGTGGCCTCCAGCTCCGGCTGAAAATCGGGAGATTTTCCGGAGAATATTTGTCCCGGGAGGTTTTCGGGAGAGGCGCTGAATTTCGTCAGTCTCCCGGAAAATTCGGGAGGGTTGGCAAGTATGCTCTAATCAGAGACTATTATTTAAGCCTGTCTTTGCCAGTTAGTCGTCCTGGCGACATTACTCTGTGATGTTCATTTCATGCTCTGCTCATGCCATTGTTTGTTTTATGTCCATAGTTTACGTTAAAGTGTTAGTTTTGTTCCCCGCGCCGAGTTTGTGCCTTCGCCTTGTGAGCGCTTTTTGTTTGTACCCCTTCATAGAGGGATTAAATAATGTTTCTACCTTCAAGCCTTGTCCTGTCTAGTCCGTTTGCAAGCTGCGAAAAACTCCTCGTCCTGACAATTTCAGTCCGTCACAATGAAAAGATGACATTTAGTAAATGATAAAATGCTTTATTGACTTTGAGACACTCGTGATTTAGGGCTATATAAGTAAACATGGATTGATATTATTTCAGGGCTTTTTCAGGTTGCATTAAATGATGTGGCGGGCCAAATTTGGCCCTCGGGCCTTGAGTTTGACACCTGTGGTTTACACCAATGTGCTATATAAATAATCAAACCTTGACTTTGACCATAAACACAATTTTAAATGCGTGTACTAAAAAAAACCCTTCCAGTCAAGTGGCAACCATGTGTCCTCAAGTAAGAAAAAGTGCACTACCATGGAAAACTTTGCTGACTCGCCACAATGCCCTGGAACTCCCTGCTGTGGAGAGGATGTAAGGTTGTTTTTTTTTCCCCTCCCCGGAGTGATGCAGCGCTGATTACCCGACTGATGCTTCGAGACAGTCTGGATGCAGGCGAGATTAAACCCAGACCCTGCGACTTGGATGTGGCTAAGAGACTTCCTGTACTGTACTGCCCCATGTTGCGCCACAACAAAGTGGATTCTGCGCGGGAAGTTGAGCTGAAAAATATGCACAAAATGCAATTATAAATTCATTTTCTTGAAGGAAAAACTAAGATTCCATGGATTATTATTATTATTATTATATAAGGAAATGGACCGTACAATAGCCTTAAAAAAAAATGCATTCTGCTTTGCCAGAAGCACTGGAAAAAGGGGTTAAGTACTGTCATCATAAAATTGTGATGGGGATCTGTCAAGACTTGGACTATGGAGTTTTTGTTTTCCCAAGATGCAAGTGAATTTGGATCGGACATGGCTTGAAGGTGGGTACATGCATACTTGCCAACCTTGAGACCTCCGATTTCAGGGGGTGGGGGGCGTGGTTAAGATAGATATATATATAAGAATACTTGACTTTCAGTGAATTCTAGCTATATATATATATATATATATATATATATATATATATATATATATATATATATATGTATGTGTGGGAAAAAAATCACAAGACTATTTCATCTCTACAGGCCTGTTTCATGAGGGGGGGTACCCTCAATCATCAGGAGATTTTAATGGGAGCATTCGCATACCATGGTTTATATAGGGCACAGAGTGGGTGGGTACAGGCTGGCCTAGGGGCGTGGTGATTGGCTCATGTGTTACCTAGGAGGTGTTTCCGTCTATGGCGGCATGTTGTTACAATTTCGCTGCGCTTGTTGAGGGATGACAGGTCTGGACGGTAGATAATAAACAGTTTCTCTTTCAAGCATAGGTTGCATCTTTTATTACCACTATTGTAAGGTGTGCTGGATGCAAGAATTTGCCATGTTATTGAATATTCAACATTATTGTCTTTGAGGTCCCAAATGTGTTTGCTGAGTTCTGTGGTATTTCGCAGGTTTTTGTTCCTGAAAGAAGCCTTGTGATTGTTCCATCTGGTTTTGAATTCACCCTCGGTTAATCCTACATATGTGTCGGATGTGTTAATGTCCTTGCGTATTACCTTAGATTGGTAGACAACTGATGTTTGTAAGCACCCCCCGTTGAGGGGGCAATCAGGTTTCTTTCGACAGTTACATGCTTTGTTGGTTTTGGAGTCGCTCTGTCTAGGGGTCGACGGCTCATTTGCAATTGTTTTGTTGTGGTTTGAGATGATTTGTCGTATATTGTTCATGCAGCTGTAGCTCAATTTAATGTTGTTCTTGTTGAATACTTTTCTTAGGGTGTTGTCTTTGGGAAAGTGTTTGTCAATCAGATTGAGGAATTTGTGTCCAATGTTCGTTGAGACGTTTTTGCTGTATGGGGGGTTGTACCAGATGATGTTGTTTCGTTTTCTGTTCTTTTTTGGCTGGTTTCCTGGCGTGGGTTCATAGGTGAGGGTGAAATTGTATATATTATATATATATATATATATATATATATATATATATATATATATATATATATATATATATATATATATATATATATATATATATATTTTATTTTTATTTTTTTATTACATACATATATATATATATATATATATTTTTTTTTTTTTATTTTTTATTTTTTTTATTACATATATATATATATATATATATATATATATAAATATAAATAAAAGAAATACTTGAATTTCAGTGTTCATTTATTTACACATATACACACACATAACACTCATCTACTCATTGTTGAGTTAAGGGTTGAATTGTCCATCCTTGTTCTATTCTCTGTCACTATTTCAGAACACACACATTATACAAATATACGTACATTATAAAATCAGTAAGAAAACGGGAGCTCTAATTTGGGAGTCTGAATTAGGATCAGAAGTTCCTATATAAACATTGCGCACTCACGTCGCCTTTTTGTATTGATTACTGCAGCTGTGCACTGGATTCATTCACAAATACAAACTACAACTCACAAACACTTTAGAGTTAGGCTCCACCATCAGAATGTGTACTTAAACTTATAAAGATCACATGGATATTATTCAGTGAGTTGATTCACCAAAACTAACCTGTTATACAGGAGGAAAAAGCACACAGGAGGTTTCAATTGTTCACAGACTGGTCGCTCTCATCAGAATGACAAGACACTTCCGGTCTGCAGGTGATAGCATTCAATTGGGAAGAAACGCCCTACTGCCCCCTACTGACCAATGTGAATACTGATAAATGTGGAATGACAGCTCCAAAAACGAATTCAAACCACAAAATAAAATAAATAAATCAACACAAAAATGTGACACATTATGGGTGGGTCACATATGCATGTACAGTAGATGGCAGTATTGTCCTGTTTAAAAGTGTCACAACATTGCTGTTTACGGCAGACGAACTGCTTTACTGTAGACGAAAACTTGACTGCTGTTGTTGTGTGTTGTTACCGCGCTGGGAGGACGTTAATAAAACTGCCTAACAATAAACCCACATAAGAAACCAAGAACTCGCCCTCGATCATTAGCTGTTTATATTGTGGGAAAGCGGACGTGTGAACAGGCTGTCAACACGTCACTCAGGTCCGCATGGAGCTGGAGGGGGCGTGGCCTCCAGCTCCGCCTGAATTTTGGGAGATTTTCGGGAGAAAATTTGTCCCGGGAGGTTTTCGGGAGAGGCGCTGAATTTCGGGAGTATCCCGGAAAATCCGGGAAGGTTGGCAAGTATGGGTACATGATTTATTTATTACTATCAAAAAGGAATAAACGAAAAGCGCGCAAAAAAAAAAAACTTGGCGAATGAAAACAAAACTTGCACAAAGGCAGAAACTGAACACGAAATAACAAAACACTTACTGTGGCATGGGACCGTAAACAGGTCTTGAAACGAGAGGATAGCAGGGTTAGAAAGGATACGGCACCAGGACGAACAACAGAAAATGAAAAGCTTAAATAACACAGACATGATTAACAACAGGTGCGTGACTCAAAACAGGTGCGTGACATGACAGGTGAAAACTAATGGGTTGCTATGGTGACAAACAAGAGTGCATAATGAGTCCAAACGTGGGACAGGTGAAACTAATGGGTAACCATGGAAACAAGACAAGGGAGTGAAAAGCCAGAAACTAAAGAGTCAATAACTAAACAAAACATGACTAAAACAAAACATGATTACACAGACATGACAGGATCATAGGGGCCCATCTACATTTCTGCCAGTGGGTGCTTGGTGTCTATGTATTAGTCTTGTCCCGATACCAATATTTTGGTACTTTTTGGTATTTTTCTAAATTAAGGGGACCATAAAAAATTTCATTATTGGCTTTATTTTAACAAAAAAAATCTCAGTGTATATTAAACATATGTTTCTTATGTGGGATCTGAGCAGAGGATGTCGTTGTGGCTTGTGCAGCCCTTTGAGACACTCGTGATTTAGGGCTATATAAGTAAACATTGATTGATTGATTGATTGATTGATTTCTTATTGCAATTTAGTCCTTAAATAAAATAGTGAACATACAAGACAACTTGTCTTTTAGTAGTAAGTAAACAAACAAAGACTCCTAATTAGTCATATGCAGTAACATATTGTGTCATTTATACACCTATTATTTTGTACACATTATTAAGGACAAGCGGTAGAAAATTAATTATTAATCTACTTGTTCATTTACTGTTAATATCTTTTTCTTTTAACATGTTCTATCTACACTTCTGTTAAAATGTAATAATCACTTATTCTTCTCTTCTTTGATACTTTACATTAGTTTTGGATGATACCACAAATTTGGGTATCAATCCGATACCAAGTAGTTACATTGGTCATATTCAAAGTCCTCATGTGTCCAGGGACATCTTTCCTGACTTTATAAACATAATATACATTTTTTAAAAACCAAAAAAGATTTTGTGATGTTAAAAAATATCGATGTAATCATAGTAGTATCGACTAGATCAGTGTTTTTCAACCACTGTGAGATACAGTCTGGAGATTATCTAAGTTCACCTATTTGGGTTAAAAATATTTTTTGCAAACCGGTAATTATAGTCTGTTGTTGTTGTTGAGTGTCTTTGAGTAGGTTGCATCAGGTAGCTAATTGCTTTGTCGATGTCGGGAACAGCGGGAGGCAGGGTGCAGGTAAAAAGGTGTCTAATGCTTAAACCAACAATAAACAAAAGGTGAGTGCCCCTAAGAAAAGGCATTGAAGCTTAGGGAAGGCTATGCAGAACAAAACTAAAACTGAACTGGCTACAAAGTGAACAAAAACAGAATGCTGGACGACAGCAAAGACTTACTGTGGAGCAGAGATAGCGTCCACAATGTACATCCGAACATGACATGAAGGATAAAAACGACTGAAATATTCTTGATTGCTAAAACAAAGTAGATGGGGGAAATATCGCTCAAAGGAAGACATGAAACTGCTACAGGAAAATACCAAAAAAACAGAAAAAGCCACCAAAATAGGAGCGCAAGACTGGAACTAAAACACTACACACAGGAAAACAGCAAAAAAGTCCAAATAAGTCAGGGTGTGATGTGACAGGTGGTGACAGTACACCTACTTTGAGACAAGAGCTATATTGATGCATGCTTGGTTATGCTTTAAAGTCATATCCAACAAATGCGACAACGACTTTTCACTGTCGTTTTTAATGATTTCTGTTGGTGGTGTGCCTCCGGATTTTTTCAACGCAAAAAATGTGCCTTAAAAAAGGTTGAAAAACGCTGGACTAGATACGCTATTGTACGTGGTATCATTACAGTGGATGTTAGGTTAAAAAAAGAAGTGAAACAAAAAACAAAAAAAACATTTCCGCACAGTACACTACTGCTACTACTACCTAGTTTCTCTTGCTCTATTCTTATTTTACTGTTATAGTTTTATTCTCATTGTTGCTTTTTATTTGTATTCTTATTGTAATATTTTTCAATTTTGTTTCCATTTATACCCCCATTATTTACTTTTTACTTTTTAAATTCGATCTCAATTCTGTACACTGCTGCTGGAATTTTTATTTTCCTGAGGGAACTCTCCTGAAGGAATCAATAAAGTGTCATGACTTGGTTCCTGGGTGTTTGCTTTTCCGGGATGCAACGGAAAGTTGGCTCGGGCGAGACGGGAATGTGAGTACATTATTTATTTAATACATCAAAAAAAGTACAAACGAAAAGCGCGCACAGTGGCGGAGAAAACGACTTGGCTATGAAAACAAATACTTGCACAAAGGCAGAAACTATGAACAACAAAAAAACACTAACTGTGGCTTAATAAACAAAAACTTACTTGGCATGGAACCGGCATGAAAAAAGAGCAGCGAGGGTCATAAGGGTGTGGAGAGTGTGTAGAAGCTAGAGATGCGCGGTTTGCGGGCACAACCGCGGAGTCCGCGGATTATCCGCGGATCGGGCGGATGAAATTAAAAAAAATTAGATTTTATCCGCGGGTCGGGTCGGGTCGGGCGGTTAAAATAAAAAAAAATTAGATTTTAAATAGATTCAGGCGGGTGGCAGTTAAACCAATTGGGAAATATATATACATAGTTAAATGTTGTTACCCACATACGAAAAACGAGCAGGCACCTGCTGCATATGCCACAACAGAAGAAAAAAAAAAAAAGAGATGGACACTTTTACGGAGCGGAGAAGGGACGCCTCGCCGGGGTCCGGGACCGAGGCCCCTTCCCCCGAGAGGGCCCCACCGGGAGCCGTAGCTGAGGCGATCCGCGAGAAGGGCCCGACGCACGTCCAGGGTCACCACCGCGCCCACCGCACCGACACCCCGCCTCGTCCGCCTTCGCCGCGGCCGGCGTCACGTGCAGCAGGTAAGCAGCTTACCTGCCCGCCACCCCACGTGGCCGGGGGCTCGTAACAGGGGTCACTCCGCGCGCAGTGCGCTCACGAAAGGGGTGGGGCTCACCCTGGTTGATATAGACAGCAGGACGGTGGCCATGGAAGTCGGAACCCGCTAAGGAGTGTGTAACAACCCACCTGCCGAATCAACTAGCCCTGAAAATGGATGGCGCTGGAGCGTCGGGCCCATACCCGGCCGTCGCCGGCAGCGAGACGCGCTTGGAGGTGCGCTCAGCGCGGCTCCCATATGATTGCGCAATGGTGTGCGTCTGGGCCGTGACAGCGTGGCACGCAAATGTCTGTGCTGCATTGGATCAGTCTCCTTTCTTTAACAGGCAAAAGCTTTATAACCTCACTAATGCCTTGCATCGTCTATATTAGATATATAACAACGGGCGGGTGCGGGCGGGTGCGGTTCTGATCAAATGTTAGGTCGGGTGGATGGCGGATGGTTGACGACTTTCTGATGCGGTTGCGGATGAAATAATTGCCTACCCGCGCAGCTCTAGTAGAAGCATAAATGCGGCGATGTCACCAGAACGACAAACTGAAAACAATGAACTTAAATACTATAGACATGATTAACGAAAACAGGCGCGTGACTCAAAATGTGAAACAGGTGCGTGACGTGACAGGTGAAAACTAATGGTTGCTATGGTGGCAAAACAAAAGTGCACAAAAAGTCCAAAAACAAAACCGAACATGACCAAAACAAAAACATGATCACACAGACATGACATAAAGTACTATCTATCTATCTATCTACACATTTGTTTTTGTATTGCATTTTTAATACATTACTTTGTATTTATTACTATATAAGTCGAAAATATCCTATTTAAATTTTTTTCATAATAATAATAATTTAATGATTTTTTTGCCGTGCCTTAAAATCAACCAAGTGCGTAGAAGTCGATTTTTTTTGATTTTTTTTTGTAATTTATTTGTATTTTGACGCACGTTTCGAGACACGTCCCGATCTTTATTTTTCCACCAATCTCCATGAAAATGAACTTAATTAATTGCTTCCATCCTTTGTCTTTCCTCGCTGGCTAATTATACAAAAACAAGACTGACAAAAGTCTCAAGTCCTTCGCCGGCTCTCGACAAGAACCACAACCTTTTGGTGTGTTATAATATCCTCCATATGTTGTGAGAGTTTGGCCATTTTCAAAAAGCCCATTTAAAGCATCACAAAGATCCAACTCCTGCCAAAACGTCACTGCCAGTAAAACACAACACTGGCGTGTCTGCTACACCAATCAGTTTGGCTGGCACTGAATGAGATGTCTGGAATATCACCCTTGCATCGGAACGCCATCGCACTTATAAAACAAGTTCACTTTCAGCCTTTTTAACTGCACATTTTTCCTATTTTTTTTATGAGAATTATATATAATAATATACAAAACCCAAAAGCAGTGAAGTTGTCACGTTGTGTAAATGGTAAATAAAAAGAGAATACAACAAATCCTTTTCAACTTATATTCAATTGAATAGACTGCAAAGACAAGATATTTAACGTTCGAACTGGAAAACTTTGTTATTTTTTGCAAATATTAGCTCATTTGCAACATGTTTCAAAAAAGCTGGCACAAGTGGCAAAACAGACTGAGAACGTTACACTTATTTGGAACATCCCACAGGTGAACAGGCTAAATTGGGAACAGGTGGGTGCCATGATTGGGTATAAAAGCAGCTTCCATGAAAGGCTCAGTCATTCACAAACAAGGACGGGGCGAGGGTCGCCACTTTGTCAACAAATGCAACATTTCTCAACCAGCTATTGCAAGGAATTTAGGGATTTTCACCATCTACGCTCCGTAATATCATCAAAAGGTTCAGAGAATCTGGAGAAATCACTGCACGTAACATTGAATGCCTGTGACCATGGATCCCTCAGGCGGTACTGCATCAAAAACCCGATACCAGTGTGTAAAGGATATCACCGCATGGGCTCAGGAACACTTCAGAAAACCACTGTCAGTAACTACAGTCGGTCGCTACATCTGTAAGTGCAAGTTAAAACTCTACTATGCAAAGCCAAAGCCATTTATCAACAACACCCAGAAACGGCCCCTGGCTTCACTGGGCCCGAGCTCATCTAAGATGGACTGATACAAAGTAGAAAAGTGTTCTTTCAAATTGTTTTTGGAAACTGTGGACGTGGTGTCCTCCGTAACAAAGGGGAAAAGAAACATCCGGATTGTTCTAGGCGCAAAGTGTAAAAGCCAGTATGTGTGATGGTATGGGGGTGTATTAGTGCCCAAGACATGGGTAACTTACACATCTGTGAAGGCGCCATTAATGCTGAAAGGTACATACAGGTTTTGAAGCATTAATGTTGCCATCCAAGCAACGTTATCATGGACGCCCCTGCTTATTTCAGCAAGACAATGCCAAGCCACGTGTTACAACACCGTGGCTTCATAGTAAAAGAGTGCGGGTACCAGACTGGCCTGCCTGTAGTCCAGACCTGTCTCCCATTGAAAATGTGTGGCGCAATATGAATCCTAAAATACCACAACGGCCATTTATCAACAACACCCAGAAGTGCATTCGGCTTCGCTGGGCCTGAGCTCATCTAAGATGGACTGATGCAAAGTGGAAAAGTGTTCTGTGGTCTGACGAGTCCACATTTCAAATTGTTTTTGGAAACTGTGGACGTGGTGTCCTCCGTAACAAAGGGGAAAAGAAACATCCGGATTGTTCTAGGCGCAAAGTGTAAAAGGCAGTATGTGTGATGGTATGGGGGTGTATTAGTGCCCAAGACATGGGTAACTTACACATCTGTGAAGGCGCCATTAATGCTGAAAGGTACATACAGGTTTTGGAGCAACATATGTTGCCATCCAAGCAACGTTATCATGGACGCCCCTGCTTATTTCAGCAAGACAATGCCAAGCCACGTGTTACAACAGCGTGGCTTCATAGTAAAAGAGTGCGGGTACCAGACTGGCCTGCCTGTAGTCCAGACCTGTCTCCCATTGAAAATGTGTGGTGCAATATGAATCCTAAAAATACCACAACGGCCATTTATCAACAACACCCAGAAGTGCATTCGGCTTCGTTGGGCCTGAGCTCATCAAAGATGGCCTCATGCAAAGTGGAAAAGTGTCTCCTAGCCTAAAATACCACAACGGAGACCCCGGACTGATCAGCAAATTATTGTATTCTGTTTTTATTTACGAATTACACAACGTGACAACGTCACTGGTTTTGGGTTTTGTATAATACTAATAATAATTATATGTATAACAATATAAGTATGATATATATTAATATAATAATAATAATGATGATAAAAATGTATGTATTATATTACATTAATTGAATATAAATATATATATATTGTAATTAAATATTTAGTAACTATTATAAATATAATAATTCATACATATTATAATATAATAAGGATACAGCTAGAGTAAATCATCTTAATTAAAGTGACAAAACAATCTCTTGCACATTGTAATTGTGTTACATGTATCATATGTGTTACATGTATCATATGTGTTACATGTATCATATGTGATACATGTATCATATGTGATACATGTATCATATGTGTTACATGTATCATATGTGTTACATGTATCATATGTGTTACATGTATCATATCAAGCAGTGCTGACCCTTACAGGACTTTTACACTCTTTAATTGCAATCCGATAAATCCAATGGAGTGCAACCTTTGCTGTCCAGACTTGGGCTGGGACAATTGATGAGCCTTCAAAAAACATCAATGATGTCGTCAAATATTATGGAAATTGCATCGTGAATATTTATAATTTTGCATATTTTGCCTCTTGCTGTTAACTATACCTTCATCGTGTGCTTTCTAAGCAGTCTAGTCCAGGAAGTTATTTTCTAGACGTGCCAACATGAGAAAAATGGCAGTTTTGATTGTTTTGTTTTTTTTTGCTTTCCCTTTCCCTGATTTTTCATTGTTTGTACGTTGTCTTTTTGTTGTGGCTTAAGTTTGACATGTTTTCATAGATCAAACAGTAAACTACCACCATAAATAGGAACCACATTTGGTATCTTAAGTTTGCCATGTGTTACATGGCCTTTCCTTTTAACAACACTCAGTAAACGTTTGGGAAGTGAGGAGACACATTTTTGAAGTGGAATTCTTTCCCATTCTTGCTTGATGTACAGCTTAAGTTGTTCAACAGTCCGGGGGGTCTCCGTTGTGCTATTTTAGGCTTCACACATTTTCAATGGGAGACAGGTCTGGACTACAGGCAGGCCAGTCTAGTACCCGCACTCTTTTACTATGAAGCCACGCTGTTGTAACAACTTGGCATTGTCTTGCTGAAATAAGCAGGGGCGTCCATGATAACGTCGCTTGGATGGCAACATATGTTGCTCCAAAACCTGTATGTACCTTTCAGCATTAATGGTTCCTTCACAGATGTGTAAGTTACCCATGTCTTGGGCACTAATACACCCCCATACCATCACACATGCTGCCTTTTACACTTTGCGCCTATAACAATCCGGATGGTTCTTTTCCTCTTTGTTCCCGGAGGACACGACGTCCACAGTTTCCAAAAACAATTTGAAATGTGGACTCGTCAGACCACAGAACACTTTTCCACTTTGCATCAGTCCATCTTAGATGAGCTCAGGCCCAGCGAAGTCAGCTGCGTTTCTGGGTGTTGTTGATAAATGGCTTTGGCTTTGCATAGGAGAGTTTTAACTTGCACTTACAGATGTAGCGACAAACTGTAGTTACTGACAGTGGTTTTCTGTAGTTTTCCTGAGCCCATGTGGTGATATCCTTTACACACTGATGTCGGTTTTTGATGCAGTACAGCCTGAGGGATCGAAGGTCACATGCTTAGCTGCTTACGTGCAGTGATTTCTCCAGATTCTCTGAACCTTTTGATGATATTACGGACCGTAGATGGTGAAATCCCTAAATTCCTTGCAATAGCTGGTTGAGAAAGTTTTTTCTTAAACTGTTCAACAATTTGCTCACGCATTTGTTGACAAAGTGGTGACCCTCTTCCCATCCTTGTTTGTGAATGACTGAGCATTTCATGGAATCTACTTTTATACCCAATCATGGCACCCACCTGTTCCTAATTAGCCTGCTCACCTGTGGGATGTTCCAAATAAGTGTTTGATGAGCATTCCTTCAATGTTCTCAGTCTTTTTTGCCACTTGTGCCAGCTTTTTTGAAACATTTTGCAGGCATCAAATTCCAAATGAGCTAATATTTGTAAAAAATAACAAAGTTTTCCAGTGTGAACATGAAATATCTTGTCTTTGCAGTCTATTCAATTAAATATAAGTTGAAATGGATTAAAAAAAAAAAAAGTATTCTGACAACTTCACTGGTTTTGGGGTTTGTAAATAAAATTAAAAACAATTTTAAAATTGTGAAAATTACAAAAAAAAAATTAAAATGTGTATGTAAATCATAATATTTGATGTAGCTCTCATATTGCATTTTTCCAGGTAGTGCAGATGAGCTAATTTTGTGAACTTTTTTTTTTTTTTAGAAATATGATCATCAGATGACAGAGAACAAGATGAAAGGTCAAAGGTCAGAGACACTTTTCGGGGACCTGTCAAACTCTTTTGCCTGGAAGAGATCAGACGTGTATGTGAACTAGTCCTTTTGAGAGGACACGCTTGGATGAGCCACTGTCAGTCTCACACACACACACACACACACACACACACACACACACACACACACACACACGCACACACGCACACACACACACACACACACACACACACACACACACACACACACACACACACACACACAGAGCTACGCTTCATGACTTCCGGCGACTTCTCTTTGGGTCGCTGCAGATGACAGCAAAAACTCCCAGATTTTTTTGAGATCCAGTGACAACAAGCGAGTCATCTTTTGGTGACCTCACCGGGGATCATGTTGCTGCTGTCGCCTCAAGACGTGTTAATCCACCACACCTATCACCTCTCATGCACCTTTTAGCTCAAATTACCACAATAAACATGCCACTTTAATAAAGACTCCAGCTAGTTTGTTGTGTTGCTGTTAACCCTTAAAGGGGAACTGCACTTTTGTGGATCATTATATACATGATGTACAAACCCCAAAAGCAGTGAAGTTGTCACGTTGTGTAAATGGTAAATAAAAAGAGAATACAACAAATCCTTTTCAACTTATATTCAATTGAATAGACTGCAAAGACAAGATATTTAACGTTCACACTGAGAAACTTTGTTATTATTTTGCAAATATTAGCTCATTTGGAATTTGATGCCTGCAACATGTTTCAAAAAAGCTGGCACAAGTGGCAAAAAAGACTGATAAAGTTGAGGAATGCTCATCAAAACACTTATTTGGAACATCCCACAGGTGAACAGGCTAAATTGGGAACAGGTGGGTGCCATGATTGGGTATAAAAGCAGCTTCCATGAAATGCTCAGTCATTCACAAACAAGGACGGGGCGAGGGTCACCACTTTGTCAACAAATGCGTGAACAAATTGATTAAGAACAACATTTCTCAACCGGCTATTGCAAGGAATTTAGGGATTTCACCATCTACGGTCCGTAATATCATCAAAAGGTTCAGAAAATCTGGAGAAATCACTGCACATAAGCGATGATATTACGGACCTTTGTTCACTCAGGCGGTACTGTATCAAAAAGTGACATCAGTGTGTAAAGGATATCACCACATGGGCTCAGGAACACTTCAGAAAACCACTGTCAGTAACTACAGTTCGTCGCTACATCTGTAAGTGCAAGTTAAAACTCTACTATGCAAAGCCATTTATCAACAACACCCAGAAACGCCGTCGGCTTCGCTGGGCCTGAGCTCATCTAAGATGGACTGATACAAAGTGGAAAAGTGTTCTGTGGTCTGACGAGTCCACATTTCAAATTGTTTTTGGAAACTGTGGACGTCGTGTCCTCCGGAACAAAGAGGAAAAGAACCATCCGGATTGTTCTCGGCATGTGTGATGGTATGGGGGTGTATTAGTGCCCAAGACATGGGTAACTTACACATCTGTGAAGGCACCATTAATGCTGAAAGGTACATGCAGGTTTTGGAGCAACATATGTTGCCATCCAAGCAACGTTATCATGGACGCCCCTGCTTATTTCAGCAAGACAATTCTAATGATTATTTGGAGAAATATAAATATCTTGTCTTTGCAGTCTATTCAATTGAATATAAGTTGGAAAAGATTTGCAAATCATTGTATTCTCTTTTTATTTACCATTTACATAAGGGTTTTGTACTAAAAGGCACGTTTATAATAACATTTAATATTAATATCTTTTGACTCGCCAGTTCCAGGTCCCAAATGGCTGTCAAAGTGTCCCAACGTGTCAGATTATATCCTCAGCCATCTACTTTCCAGGTGAGAGGCATGATTTATGATCTACAATAAAGTTACAGGGAGTAGGGAAGCGAGGAAACAGCGGATTACTTGATGATGTACATATAGGAACACACGGAAGTGATCACATCGCCACTTTAGCGCTTATAATACTAATATCACTAATACTTGGTTAATATTGAAGACACAAAATGTAAATGGAGTAATATTGGCGGTTTTTGAATGGTTATTTATCGTATTTTATGGGCGGAATAGTGGCTCTAAGCGGACTTTTATTCACATGTATTCAATATTTAGAACGTTTTTTTTTTAAATCCACCCATTGTCATGTCTTAAAATAATGATTGTGAACCATAGGCAGAATTAAAAAAAAAAGGTACAGTTTCCCTTTGAGAGATCCTGTGAGAACTTTGCGATTCCATGCCTTTCTGGGTGTATTGAATGAATAAAAATGTATGTTTCCAGAGGATAGTCCACTATGGACTGGACTCTCACACTATTATGTTAGATCCACTATGGACTGGACTCTCACACTATTATGTTAGATCCACTATGGACTGGACTCTCACACTATTATGTTAGATCCACTATGGACTGGACTCTCTCACTATTATGTTAGATCCACTATGGACTGGACTCTCACACTATTATGTTAGACCCACTATGGACTGGACTCTCTCACTATTATGTTAGATCCACTATGGACTGGACTCTCACACTATTATGTTAGATCCACTATGGACTGGACTCTCACACTATTATGTTAGATCCACTATGGACTGGACTCTCACACTATTATGTTAGACCCACTATGGACTGGACTCTCTCACTATTATGTTAGATCCACTATGGACTGGACTCTCACGCTATTATGTTAGATCCACTATGAACTGGACTCTCACACTATTATGTTAGATCCACTATGGACTGGACTCTCACTATTATGTTAGATCCACTATGGACTGGACTCTCACACTATTATGTTAGATCCACTATGGACTGGACTCTCACACCATTATGTTAGATCCACTATGGACTGGACTCTCACACTATTATGTTAGATCCACTATGGACTGGACTCTCACACTATTATGTTAGATCCACTATGGACTGAACTCTCACACTATTATGTTAGATCCACTATGGACTGGACTCTCACACTATTATGTTAGATCCACTATGGACTGGATTCTCACACTATTATGTTAGATCCACTATGGACTGGACTCTCACACTATTATGTTAGATCCACTATGGACTGGACTCTCACACTATTATGTTAGATCCACTATGGACTGGACTCTCACACTATTATGTTAGATCCACTATGGACTGGACTCCCACTATTATGTTAGATCCACTATGGACTGGACTCTCACTATTATGTTAGATCCACTATGGACTGGACTCTCACACAATTATGTTAGATCCACTATGGACTGGACTCTCACAATATTATGCTAGATCCACTATGGACTGGACTCCCACTATTATGTTAGATCCACTATGGACTGGACTCTCACACTATTATGTTAGATCCACTATGGACTGGACTCTCACACTATTATGTTAGATCCACTATGGACTGGACTCTCACACTATTATGTTAGATCCACTATGGACTGGACTCTCACACTATTATGTTAGCTCCACTATGGACTGGACTCTCACACTATTATGTTAGATCCACTTTGGACTGGACTCTCACACTATTATGTTAGATCCACTATGGACTGGACTCTCACACTATTATGTTAGATCCACTATGGACTGGACTCTCATACTATTATGTTCGATCCACTATGGACTGGACTCTCACACTATTATATTAGATCCACTATGGACTGGACTCTCACACTATTATGTTGGATCCACTATGGACTGGACTCTCACAATATTATGTTAGATCCACTATGGACTGGACTCTCACACTATTATGTTAGATCCACTATGGACTGGACTCTCACACTATTATGTTAGATCCACTATGGACTGGACTCTCACACTATTATGTTACATCCACTATGGACTGGACTCTCACAATATTATGTTACCCACATCGGCGGTCCTCTCCAAGGTTTCTCATTGTCATCCCACTGGGTTGAGTTTTTCCTTGCCCTGATGTGGGATCTGAGCCGAGGATGTCGTTGTGGCTTGTGCAGCCCTTTGAGACACTCGTGATTTAGGGCTATATAAGTAAACATTGATTGATTGATTGATTGAAAATGTAAAAAGTGCTTATTTGTCACTTTCCTCCCTGCTATCAAAGGTCATAATAGTCTAAAGATGATCACCTCCATTGAAGCCTTAGCTTTCAGTTACTGTTAGGGGCTTTGCAGAAGACGCAATAGCGGCATCTGCTGTAGAAAATGGTAATTACACCATGTTGTGGCCAAAAGTATTGGGTCACATGAGGACCAAGTGGAAGACTTTTCTATAGGATACTCATCCATCTATTTATCTTATCAACAGAAGATCACATACAAAACCGCCTTATTTAGCGTGGAGAAAACATATTAGAATATATAAATACATTTTTCAGAACAAATGTTTCAATTTTAACATATTTTGGGCATATCATTTAAAAGAATAGAGCAATTGCACACCTTCTCCTCATTCAATGTGTTATTTCCATGACTATTTACATTGTAGATTGTCACATCAAAACTATGAATGAACACATGTGGAGTTATGTACTTAACAAAAAAAAAAGGTGAAATAACTGAAAACATGTTTTATATTCTAGTTTCTTCAAAATAAGCCACCTTTATGCTCTGATTACTGCCTTGTACACTCTTGGCATTCTCTCCATGAGCTTCAAGCACACCTGTGAAGTGAAAACCATTTTCAGGTGACCGGTTCTTGAAGCTCGGGTTTTGGAGCCAACATATGTTGCCGTCCAAGCAACGTTATCATGGACGCCCCTGCTTATTTCCGCAAGACAATGCCAAGCCACGTGTTACAACAGCGTGGCTTCACAGTAAAAGAGTGCGGGTAATAGACTGGCCTGCCTGTAGTCCAGACCTGTCTCCCATTGAAAATGTGTGGTGCAATATGAAGGCTAAAATATGAGAAGGGAGACTGTTGAACAACTTAAGCTGTACATCAAGCAAGAATGGGAAATAATTCCACTTCAAAAATGTGTCTCCTCAGTTCCCAAACCTTTACTGAGTGTTGTTAAAAGGAAAGGCCATGTAACACAGTGGTAAAAATGCCCAAGTGACAACTTTTTTGCAATGTGTTGCTGCCATTAAATTAAAAGTTGATGACTATTTGCATAAAAAAATGTTAGTTTCTCAGTGTGAACATTAAATATATTGTCTTTGCAGTCTATTCAATTGAATACAAACATTGAACAAGAAGTGAAAATATAGTAACATTTATACTTTTTTAAAATTTTGTCTACAAAAATAGCTTAGGGATGTGGAGCAATCAACCAGATAATTGTATTGTTTGATTGCAACTTTCTTGATTTTATGTCTTATTTTGAGTCTTTCTGTTTAAATTTTGTTTAATGCTAGGTGGTGATTATGATTAATAACTTGCAAGAGGGCGGGATTACCTGCAACGTACAGATGTTGCCATCTAAGCAACGTTATCATGGACGCCCCTGCTTATTTCAGCAAGACAATGCCAAGCCACGTGTTACAACAGCGTGGCTTCACAGTAAAAGAGTGCGGGTACTAGACTGGCCTGCCTGTAGTCCAGACCTGTCTCCCATTGAAAATGTGTGGTGCAATATGAAGGCTAAAATATGAGAAGGGAGACTGTTGAACAACTTAAGCTGTACATCAAGCAAGAATGGGAAATAATTCCACTTAAAAAAAGTGTCTCTTCAGTTCCCAAACATTTACTGAGTGTTGTTAAAAGGAAAGGCCATGTAACACAGTGGTAAAAATGCCCACGTGACAACTTTTTTGCAATGTGTTGCTGCCATTAAATTCAAAGTTGATGACTTTTTGCAAAAAAAAAATGTTAGTTTCTCAGTGTGAACATGAAAAATCTTGTCTTTGCAGTCTGTTCAATTGAATATAAACATTGAACAAGAAGTGAAAATATAGTAACATTTATACTTTTTTAAAATTTTGTCTACAAAAATACTCTTTTTTTTTTAACGCAATTTTTAAAATATTATTTTTTTAGATTTACATTATTTGGTTGTGCATGTCCATAAATAAGATGGATGTGTCCAATTAGCATTGAACCATAACATCTAGTAGTAGTAGTAGTATTTAATTTAAAAGTTTGTTTTATTTGTTTTGAAAATATAATTTGTAGATGCATCTGCAGTTGTATTTCAAAGACTAATATTATTTATTTCTGCTCCGTCGCTCCCAGTCTGTGGAACGCTCTCCCTGACCACCTGAGGGCACCACAGACTGTGGTTGCTTTAAAAAAAAGACTTAAAACCCCTTCTTTTTAAAAAAAGCCTTTTTTTTTTTTTTTAGATACATGCATACTAGTTTTAGCTATTTGGCTGTTCTAGTTTTTATTTTTTTATTATATATTTTTTTAATTATTTAATTTTTTTAATACACTGTAGCACTTTGAGGTTGTTTACTCAATGTAAAGTGCTTTTTACAAATACAATCTATTATTATTATTATTATTATTTTATTTAAAAGTTTGTTTTATTTGTTTAAAAATATAATTTGTAGATGTATATGCAGTAGTATTTCAAAGACTAATATTGATATAATTTCATGGTTGTTGTATGTGAAGTGAATTGTATTTATATAGCGCTTTTCTCTAGTGACTCAAAGCGCTTTTACATAGTGAAACCCAATATCTGAGTTACATTTAAAGCAGTGTGGGTGGCACTGGGAGCAGGTGGGTAAAGTGTCTTGCCCAAGGACACAACGGCAGTGACTACTAACCCACCAATTTTACCCCCAAATCCTCCACACGACACCTCCGCTCCGGCCAGGCTAACCTCCTCCAACCTCCGAGGACAAAGCTACGAACAATGGGAGGCCGGGCTTTCTGCTCCGCCGCTCCCAGTCTGTGGAACGCTCTCCCTGACCACCTGAGGGCACCACAGACTGTGGATGCTTTTAAAAAAGGCTTAAAAACCCTTCTTTTTTTTAAAAAAAAGCCTTTTTTTTTTTTTTTTTAGATATATGCATACTAGTTTTAGCTATTTGGCTGTCCTAGTTTTTATTTTTTTATTATCTTTTTATTTGTATTTATTTTTTTAATACACTGTAGCACTTTGAGGTTGTTTACTCAATGTACAATCTAATATTATTATTATTATTTAATTTAAAAGTTTGTTTTATTTGTTTAAAAATATAATTTGTAGATGCATATGCAGTAGTATTTCAAGGACTAATATTGATATAATTTCATGGTTGTTGTATGTGAAGTGAAATGTATTTATATAGCGCTTTTCTCTAGTGACTCAAAGCGCTTTTACATAGTGAAACCCAATATCTGAGTTACATTTAAAGCAGTGTGGGTGGCACTGGGAGCGGGCGGGTAAAGTGTCTTGCCCAAGGACACAACGGCAGTGACTACTAACCCACCAATTTTACCCCCAAATCCTCCACACGACACCTCCGCTCCGGATAGGCTAACCTCCTCCAACCTCCGAGGACAAAGCTACGAACAATGGGAGGCCGGGCTTTCCGCTCCGCCACTCCCAGTCTGTGGAACGCTCTCCCTGACCACCTGAGGGCACCACAGACTGTGGATGCTTTTAAAAAAAGGCTTAAAAACCCTTCTTTTTTTTTTAAAAAAAAAGCCTTTTTTTTTTTTTTAGATATATGCATACTATTTGGCTGTTCTAGTTTTTATTTTTTTTATTATCTTTTTATTTTTTTATTTTTATCAATCTAATATTATTATTATTATTTAATTTAACAGTTTGTTTTATTTGTTTAAAAATATAATTTGTAGATGCATATGCAGTAGTATGTCAAGGACTAATATTGATATTATTTCATGGTTGTTGTATGTGAAGTGAATTGTATTTATATAGCGCTTTTCTCTAGTGACTCAAAGCGCTTTTCATAGTGAAACCCAATATCTGAGTTACATTTAAAGCAGTGTGGGTGGCACTGGGAGCGGGCTGGTAAAGCGTCTTGCCCAAGGACACAACGGCAGTGACTACTAACCCACCAGTGCCTCCATGGAAATGCCCCCCTCTACCTCAAAAAACTACTCACCCCCAAATCCTCCACACGACACCACAGGCTAACCTCCTCCAACCTCCGAGGACAAAGCTACGAACAATGGGAGACCGAGCTTTCCGCTCCGCCGCTCCCAGTCTGTGGAACGCTCTCCCTGACCACCTGAGGGCACCACAGACTGTGGATGCTTTTAAAAAAGGCTTAAAAACCCTTCTTTTTTTAAAAAAAAGCCTTTTTTTTTTTTTTTTAGATATATGCATACTAGTTTTAGCTATTTGGCTGTCCTAGTTTTTATTTTTTTATTATCTTTTTATTTGTATTTATTTTTTTAATACACTGTAGCACTTTGAGGTTGTTTACTCAATGTACAATCTAATATTATTATTATTATTTAATTTAAAAGTTTGTTTTATTTGTTTAAAAATATAATTTGTAGATGCATATGCAGTAGTATTTCAAAGACTAATATTGATATCATTTCATGGTTGTTGTATGTGCAGTGAATCGTATTTATATAGCGCTTTTCTCTACTGACTCAAAGCGCTTTTACATAGTGAAACCCAACATCTAAGTTACATTTAAACAAGTGTGGGTGGCACTGGGAGCAGGCAGGTAAAGTGTCTTGCCCAAGGACACAACGGCAGTGACTGCTAACCCACCAGTGCCTCCATGGAAATGCCCCCCTCTACCTCAAAGAACTACTCACCCCCAAATCCTCCACACGACACCACAGGCTAACCTCCTCCAACCTCCGAGGACAAAGCTACGAACAATGGGAGGCCGGGCTTTCTGCTCCGCCGCTCCCAGTCTGTGGAACGCTCTCCCTGACCACCTGAGGGCACCACAGACTGTGGATGCTTTTAAAAAAGGCTTAAAAACCCTTCTTTTTTTTAAAAAAAGCCTTTTTTTTTTTTTTTTTAGATATATGCATACTAGTTTTAGCTATTTGGCTGTCCTAGTTTTTATTTTTTTATTATCTTTTTATTTGTATTTATTTTTTTAATACACTGTAGCACTTTGAGGTTGTTTACTCAATGTACAATCTAATATTATTATTATTATTTAATTTAAAAGTTTGTTTTATTTGTTTAAAAATATAATTTTTGTAGATGCATATGCAGTAGTATTTCAATGACTAATATTGATATCATTTCATGGTTGTTGTATGTGAAGTGAATTGTATTTATATAGCGCTTTTCTCTAGTGACTCAAAGCGCTTTTACATAGTGAAACCCAATATCTGAGTTACATTTAAAGCAGTGTGGGTGACACTGGGAGCAGGCGGGTAAAGTGTCTTGCCCAAGGACACAACGGCAGTGACTACTAACCCACCAATTTTACCCCCCAAATCCTCCACACGACACCTCCGCTCCGGACAGGCTAACCTCCTCCAACCTCCGAGGACAAAGCTACGAACAATGGGAGGCCGGGCTTTCTGCTCCGCCGCTCCCAGTCTGTGGAACGCTCTCCCTGACCACCTGAGGGCACCACAGACTGTGGATGCTTATAAAAAAGGCTTAAAAACCCTTCTTTAAAAAAATAAAAAAAAAAGGCTTTTTTTTTTTTTTAGATATATGCATACTAGTTTTAGCTATTTGGCTGTTCTAGTTTTTATTTTTTTATTATCTTTTTATTTTTTTAATACACTGTAGCACTTTGAGGTTGTTTACTCAATGTACAATCTAATATTATTATTATTATTTAATTTAAAAGTTTGTTTTATTTGTTTAAAAATGTAATTTTTGTAGATGTATATGCAGTAGTATTTCAAAGACTAATATTGATATCATTTCATGGTTGTTGTATGTGAAGTCAATTGTATTTATATAGCGCTTTTCTCTAGTGACTCAAAGCGCTTTTACATAGTGAAACCCAACATCTAAGTTACATTTAAACCGGTGTGGGTGGCACTGGGAGCAGGCGGGTAAAGCGTCTTGCCCAAGGACACAACGGCAGTGACTACTAACCCACCAGTGCCTCCATGGAAATGCCCCCCTCTACCTCAAAAAACTACTCACCCCCAAATCCTCCACACGACACCACAGGCTAACCTCCTCCAACCTCCGAGGACAAAGCTACGAACAATGGGAGGCCGGGCTTTCTGCTCCGCCGCTCCCAGTCTGTGGAACGCTCTCCCTGACCACCTGAGGGCACCACAGACTGTGGATGCTTTTAAAAAAGGCTTAAAAACCCTTCTTTTTAAACAAAGCTACGAACAATGGGAGACCGGGCTTTCTGCTCCGCCGCTCCCAGTCTGTGGAACGCTCTCCCTGACCACCTGATGGCACCACAGACTGTGGATGCTTATAAAAAAGGCTTAAAAACCCTTCTTTTTAAAAAAAAAGCCTTTTTTTTTTTTAGATATATGCATACTAGTTTTAGCTATTTGGCTGTTCTAGTTTTTATTTTTTTATTATCTTTTTATTTTTTTATTTTTTTAATACACTGTAGCACTTTGAGGTTGTTTACTCAATGTACAATCTATTATTATTATTATTATTTAATTTAAAAGTTTGTTTTATTTGTTCCGCTCCCAGTCTGTGGAACGCTCTCCCTGACCACCTGAGGGCACCACAGACTGTGGATGCTTTTAAAAAGGCTTAAAAACCCTTCTTTTTTTTTTTTTAAAAAAAAGCCTTTTTTTTTTTTTAGATATATGCATACTAGTTTTAGCTATTTGGCTGTTCTAGTTTTTATTTTTTTATTATCTTTTTATTTTTTTAATACACTGTAGCACTTTGAGGTTGTTTACTTAATGTACAATCTAATATTATTATTATTATTTAATTTAAAAGTTTGTTTTATTTGTTCCGCTCCCAGTCTGTGGAACGCTCTCCCTGACCACCTGAGGGCACCACAGACTGTGGATGCTTATAAAAAAGGCTTAAAAACCTTTCTTTTTTTTAAAAAAAAACATATTTTTTTTCCGATATATGCATACTAGTTTTAGCTATTTGGCTGTTCTAGTTTTTATTTTTTTATTATCTTTTTATTTTTATTTTTATTTTTTAAATTTTAATACACTGTAGCACTTTGAGGTTGTTTACTCAATGTAAAGTGCTTTTTACAAATACAATCTATTATTATTATTATTTAATTTAAAAGTTTGTTTTATTTGTTTAAAAATATAATTTGTAGATGTATATGCAGTAGTATTTCAAGGACTAATATTGATATAATTTCATGGTTGTTGTATGTGAAGTGAATTGTATTTATATAGCGCTTTTCTCTAGTGACTCAAAGCGCTTTTACATAGTGAAACCCAATATCTGAGTTACATTTAAAGCAGTGTGGGTGGCACTGGGAGCGGGCGGGTAAAGCGTCTTGCCCAAGGACACGACGGCAGTGACTAGGATGGCGGAAGCGGGAATCGAACCTGGAACCCTCAAGCTGTGCACGTAAATGTAGAAGTGTTAATACTAACATCACATGTTTAGGTGTGCCTAATGTTGTGTCCAGCACGTGCCTGTGGTGATGTCACCCACCTGTACCACTCCAGTCCTCTGTCGTAGAACCGGTCAAAGAAATGAGGCTCGGCCCCCACGGCTCTGACGTCCGGGTGGATTCGGAGGAACTCCAGCAAGGCCCGGGTCCCGCCCTTCTTCACGCCGATGATGACGGCCTGCGGGAACCTCTTGGCCCCGAATGTGTTGGACACGGGGATGTTGTCGTCGTTGTCGTTGTTGTTGTCCTCCAGCAGGCTGCGGGGTTGCACCACGTCCGGGAAGGCGGTCCGGTTCCCCGGGCGAGGTTCCGGAAGGAGGTCATGGTCCGCGTACAGAGTCCTGGGGGCCGAGTGGCAGATCCCGGTGAGGCAGTAGAAGAAGTAGGTGAAGATCAGGACCATGGTGAGGAAGGACAGCACTTTGGCCGAGTTGAACCTGACTCTGCATCCACTACATCCCATGAGTGGACCTCCTGCTCGGTGCCCAGGGGCCAGAACATGGACAGCATGCTTCTTCTTCCTCGCCCCGCATCAGTCGCTGGTGCATTAGAACCTGTTGAGCACAGAGGATGAGGAGGAGGAGAGCTTGAGGAGGTGGAGATGAAAAGACCGGTCAGAGGTGATCCACATGTTTCCAATTGGAAGTCCGATCCAGTTAGATAAAAGTCTACTTCCACTCTGCTGTGTGTTGGCACTCTGAGCTTCACTCATCGCTCTTTCAAGGTTTCCTCTCTCTCTCTCTTTCTCTCTCTCTTTCCTGGCTCCACCCTTTGCTCCTCGGAAGCACAGACTCAGGAAATAATGGAGATACAGAAATACGTTGCTCGAGGGCAGGGGTGTCAAACTCATTTTGGATCGGGGGGCCACGTTAAGGAAAATCTATTACCAAGTGGGCCGGACTGCTGAAATCACGGCACGATAACTTAAAAAAAAAAGACAACTTCAGATTGTAGAAATGTATACTATCCATGTATAGAGCCAGCATTTTGACTACCACATTCACCCGGCAACAATTATATAACAAGCTCTAAATGAAATTGGATGCATCTGTTCCACAATAACTACATATGTACATGCTCTAGACCAGGGGTGCTCACACTTTTTCTGCAGGCGAGCTACTTTTCAATTGATCAAGTCGTGGGGATCTACCTCATTCATATATATAATTTATATTTACTTATTTATGAAATATATGTTTTTGTTAACAAGTTAAAGGTGTTTAATGATAATGCAAGCATGTTTAACACATATAGTGAATATTGTTAATAAATCAAAGGTGTTTAATGAAAATGCAAGCATGTTTAACACATATAGTTAATATTGTTAACAAGCTAAAGGTGTTTAAAGATAATGCAAGCATGTTTAACACATATAGTTAATATTGTTAACAAGTTAAAGGTGCTTAAAAATAATACAAGCATGTTTAACACATATAGTTAATATTGTTAGCAAGTTAAAGGTGTTTAAAGATAATGCAAGCATGTTTAACACATATAGTAATATTGTTAACAAGTTAAAGGTGTTTAATGATAATACAAGAATGTTTAATACATATAGTTAATATTGTTAACAACTTAAAGGTGTTTAAAGATAATGCAAGCATGTTTAACACATATAGTTAATATTGTTAACAAGTTAAAGGTGTTTAAAGATAATACAAGCATGTTTAACACATATAGTTAATATTGTTAACAAGTTAAGGTGTTTAATGATGATGCAAGCATGTTTAATACATATAGTTAATATTGTTAACAAGTTAAAGGTGTTTAAAGATAATGCAAGCATGTTTAACACATATAGTTAATATTGTTAACAAGTTAAAGGTGTTTAATGATAATACAAGCATGTTTAACACATAGTTAATATTGTTAATAAATTAAAGGTGTTTAATGATAATACAAGAATGTTTAATACATATAGTTAATATTGTTAACAAGTTAAAGGTGTTTAAAGATAATGCAAGCATGTTTAACACATATAGTTAATATTGTTAACAACTTAAAGGTGTTTAATGATAATACAAGAATGTTTAACACATATAGTTAATATTGTTAACAAGTTAAAGGTGTTTAAAGATAATACAAGCATGTTTAACACATAGTAATATTGTTAACAAGTTAAAGGTGTTTAATGATAATACAAGCATGTTTAACACATATAGTAATATTGTTAACAAGTTAAAGGTGTTTAATGATAATACAAGCATGTTTAACACATATAGTAATATTGTTAACAACTTAAAGGTGTTTAAAGATAATACAAGCATGTTTAACACATATAGTCAATATTGTTAACAAGTTAAAGGTGTTTAAAGATAATACAAGCATGTTTAACACATAGTTAATATTGTTAATAAGTTAAAGGTGTTTAAAGATAATACAAGCATGTTTAACACATATAGATTCCTTTCTTTCATGAAGACAAGAATATAAGTTGGTGTATTACCTGATTCTGATGACTTGCATTGATTGGAATCAGACAGTGGTGCTGATAACGTCCGTATTTTCGAATGGAGGAGAAAAAAAGTCCTCCTTTCTGTCCAATACCACATGAAAGTGGTTGGTTTTTGGCATCTTATTTGTCCAGCTTCCGTACTCCTTTGTATACACTTTACAAGAAATACATTGTCGGCAAACTCCGTAGCTTGCTAGCTTGTGCACGCCAGCTTTCTGAGACTCTTATTTTGTTAGCGCAACTGTGCAACTGTGCAGTCGGTCTTTGGAGTTTTGACGACAGGTACGGCGCCAGAGTCTGTTGAAATAAAGTGTTTCTCGCCTTCCTGTCGGTAATTTTAATGAGCTGGCAGCAGCCAGCGTCATCTCAGAAGACCCTCGGGTGCCGTGAATGTCAATCAAGTGACGAAAGTGACGTCATAGTGAAGATTTATGATCGCTCATTTTTAGGACTATTTTTTTAATGCCTGGCTGGTGATCGACTGACACACCCTCCACGATCGACCGGTAGCTCGCGATCGACGTAATGAGCACCCCTGCTCTAGACATTGTAATAAGAACCAAAAAAAATATATAAAAGACATTTTACTTACTTGAATCTGATGAATCCAGTCCAATGAAACAAATAGATGTTGTTCGAAGGCACAACTTATAAACAAATGTACAATCCAATAGCCTTGTGAGACTGAACAATAGGACCCAATGACTATGTAAATGTGGTAAAAAAAATAAAATAAAAATTATAACAGATTGTTTTTTAGGATGGTTAAAGGTAAAGTTGTCATTTTACAACAAGGGGTGTTACAGGGTCTAAAAATAAAACAAGCACAACCTGGAAAATATACAAATGATCATGTTGGTGCTTGTTGTTGGTTTTTACACTTACAAGTTGCAGTTAATAGTGTTCTATCTTCCTTTCTTGTTATTTCTACTTTCTGAATAAATGATGTGATGATGTTCATCAGTGAAATAGGCAGAATTGAGTCTGGCAGAGGTTTAAAATGCTCCCATTGGTGTTCATTTTTAATCTATGAAATTAATAATAATGTCAATTATTATTGTTATTATTAGCTTTTATCTCATTTCTCTGCCTTCTTGTTTTTAAATGCACTAGCTATATATATATATATATATATATATATATATATATATATATATATATATATATATATATATAAATAAGAGAAATACTTGAATTTCAGTGTTCATTTATTTACACATATACACACACAAAACACTCATCTACTCATTGTTGAGTTAAGGGTTGAATTGTCCATCCTTGTTCTATTCTCTGTCACTATTTACTAACCATGCTGAACACCCTCTCTGATGATGCATTCTGCTTCGTCTCCTTGTTGTGTGTCTCTAAAAGCCCTAGATATTAATGTCACATATGCATGTACAGTAGATGGCAGTATTGCCCTGTTTAAGAGTGTCACAACATTGCTGTTTACGGCAGACGAACTGCTTTACGGTAGACGAAAACGTGACTGCTGTTGTTGCCGCGCTGGGAGGACGTTAATGAAACTGCCTAACAATAAACCCACATAAGAAACCAAGAACTCGCCCTCCATCATTCTACAGTTATAACGTCATTGGGCAGGCACACTGTTTATATTGTGGGAAAGCGGACGTGAAAACAGGCTGTCGACACGTCACTCCGGTCCGCCTGAATTTCGGGAGATTTTCGGGAGAAAATTTGTCCCGGGAGGTTTTCGGGAGAAGCGCTGAATTTCGGGAGTCTCCCGGAAAACCCGGGAGGGTTGGCAAGTATGGCTTTCATGCTTTTATTTCTACTTTATCTCTGTTTCTATGTTGTATCTAGTGTTTATCTAGTGTTTTTCATGTTTTTATTTATATTTTGATTTTCTATCATATATTCTAACTTTTAATTATTATTTTTTTTGTAATATGTTTTTATTTTTATTTTTATTTTATTTATTTTTTACTTTTTTAATATTTTGTAGCACTTTGAGATTTTAACAAATGTTCTATTATATATTCTAACTTTTAATTATTTATTCTTTAAATCTTTTTTTATTTTAATTTTATTTATTTTTTATTTTTTTGTATTGAATGAATTGAACAAATGTAATTCATTATTATTATTATTATTATTTACCCATTTTCCTCAACTGATGTACTAACATCATGTGGTTTATTCTGTACATATGCAGCATCATCTACACCAAAACTTGTGAATTTGGGCTTATTTCATTCATCACACATGAAGTTGAAGGGGGATACAAATTATTTCACCATATTTATGTGCGCCCAGATAATGTGTCCCCAGAACTCTATCTTAACAGGGCACATAGCTCCGCCCACCTAGTGACAGAGGGCACAAAGAATTGCTATTGTGACATCTAGTGGACACATTTAGAACAGCAGTTTCTTTCATTCAAAAATGTCAGCTTATTTTTATACTTCGCAAACTCATCTCGCGGGCCGGATAAAACATGTACGTTTGACACTCCTGTTCTAGGGTTAATCAGCACCTTTATAAACCGTACAGGCGGCGGTTTAGACTCTTGCTGTGATGCAAGTGTAAAAAGAAGAGAACTTCCAGAAAATATGACCTCCTTATATATTTATCCGTTACATTAAAATACAACCACGCACTGGGCATTAAGTGGCACTAGGACATTGTGAAAAAAATTTTACCTTGAAAATCATTTGTTTACCTTGAAAATCATTTTTAACCTTGAAAAAAAAATTTTACCTTGAAAATTTTTTTTTACCTTGAAAATAATTTTTTACCTTGAAAATCATGTTTTAACTTAAAACACTTTTTTTTATTATTAGTTTTTTTTTAAATTTTTTAATTTTTTTTTTTAATTTTTTATTTTTTTTTGTAATTTTTGTAATTTTTTTAAAAATTTCTAAAAAATGTTAAATTTTTTCAATTTTATTTTATTTTTTTAATTTTTCAAAAAATTTTTAATTTCTTTTAAATTTTTTAAATTAAAAAAATATTTTTTTTAAATTTTAAAATATTTTTAATTTTTTTTAAATATTTTTAAGCCAAAAGCAGTGAAGTTGTCACGTTGTGTAAATGGTAAATAAAAAGAGAATACAACAAATCCTTTTCAACTTATATTCAATTGAATAGACTGCAAAGACAAGATATTTCATGTTCACACTGAGAAACTTTTTTTTTGCAAATAATCATTAACTTAGAATTCAATGGCAGCAACACATTGCAAAAAAAGTTTTCACAGGAGCATTTTTACATGGCCTTTCCTTTTAACAACACTCAGTAAAGGTTTGGGAACTGAGGAGACACCTTTTTGAAGTGGAATGATTTCCCATTCTTGCTTGATGTACAGCTTAAGTTGTTCAACAGTCTCCCTTCTCATATTTTAGCCTTCATATTGCACCACACATTTTCAATGGGAGACAGGTCTGGACTACAGGCAGGCCAGTCTAGTACCCGCACTCTTTTACTGTGAAGCCACGCTGTTGTAACACGTGGCTTGGCATTGTCTTGCTGAAATAAGCAGGGGCGTCCATGATAACGTTGCTTGGATGGCAACATCTGTACGTTGTAGGTAATACCGCCCTCTTCCAAGTTATTAATCATAATCACCACTTAGCATTAAACAAAATTTAAACAGAAAGACTCAAAATAAGACATAAAATCAGGAAAGTTGCAATCAAACGATACAATTATCTGGTTGATTGCTCCACCCGCCAGTTAATGATAACCACCACCTTGCATGACAGAAATAAACAGAATGACTCGAAATAAAGTCAGGAAAGTTGCAGTAATACAATGCAACTTTGTAGGTAATCCCACCCCTCTTCCAAGTTATTAATCATAATCACCACCTCGCATTAAACAACAATTAAACAGAAAGACTCAAAATAAGACATACAAATCAGGAATGGTGCAATCAAACGATACAATTATCTGGTTGATTGCTCCACCCGCCAGTTGATGATAACCACCACCTTGCATAACAGAAATAAACAGAATGACTCGAAATAAAGTCAGGAAAGTTGCAGTAATACAATGCAACTCTGTAGGTAATTCCCACCCTCTTCCAAGTAATTAATCATAATCACCACCTAGCATTAAACAAAATTTAAACAGAAAGACTCAAAACAAGACACAAAATCAAGAAAGTTGCAATCAAACGATACAATTATCTGGTTGATTGCTCCACCCGCCAGTTGATGATAACCACCACCTTGCATGACAGAAATAAACAGAATGACTTGAAATAAAGTCAGGAAAGTTGCAGTAATACAATGCAACTTTGTAGGTAATCCCCCCCCTCTTCCAAGTTATTAATCATAATCACCACCTAGCATTAAACAAAATTTAAACAGAAAGACTCAAAACAAGACATAAAATCAAGAAAGTTGCAATCAAACGATACAATTATCTGGTTGATTGCTCCACCCGCCAGTTGATGATAACCACCACCTTGCATAACAGAAATAAACAGCACCCCCCGCCACCCCAAAAGGGACAAGCGGTAGAAAATGGATGGATGGATGGACTCGAAATAAAGTCAGGAAAGTTGCAGTAATACAATGCAACTTTGTAGGTAATCCCCCCCCCCTCTTCCAAGTTATTAATCATAATCACCACCTAGCATTAAACAACAATTAAACAGAAAGACTCAAAACAAGACATAAAATCAAGAAAGTTGCAATCAAACGATACAATTATCTGGTTGATTGCTCCACCCGCCAGTTGATGATAACCACCACCTTGCATAACAGAAATAAACAGAATGACTCGAAATAAAGTCAGGAAAGTTGCAGTAATACAATGCAACTTTGTAGGTGATCCCACCCCCTTCCAAGTTATTAATCATAATCACCACCTAGCATTAAACAACAATTAAACAGAAAGACTCAAAAATAAGACATACAAATCAGGAATGGTGCAATGAAACGATACAATTATCTGGTTGATTGCTCCACCCGCCAGTTGATGATAACCACCACCTTGCATGACAGAAATAAACAGAATGACTCGAAATAAAGTCAGGAAAGTTGCAGTAATACAATGCAACTTTGTAGGTGATCCCACCCTCTTCCAAGTTATTAATCATAATCACCACCTAGCATTAAACAAAATTTAAACAGAAAGACTCAAAATAAGACATACAAATCAGGAATGTTGCAATCAAACAATACAATTATCTGGTTGATTGCTCCACCCGCCAGTTGATGATAGCCACCACCTTGCATAACAGAAATAAACAGCACCCCCCCGCCACTCCAAAAGGGACAAGCGGTAGAAAATGGATGGATGGATGGACTCGAAATAAAGTCAGAAAAGTTGCAGTAATACAATGCAACTTTGTAGGTAATCCCCCCCCTCTTCCAAGTTATTAATCATAATCACCACCTAGCATTAAACAAAAATTAGACAGAAAGACTCAAAACAAGACATAAAATCAGGAAAGTTGCAATAAAACGACACAATTATCTGGTCGATTGCTCCACCCGCCAGTTAATGATAACCACCACCTTGCATAACAGAAATAAACAGCACCCCCCCGCCACCCCAAAAGGGACAAGCGGTAGAAAATGGATGAATGGATGGACTCGAAATAAAGTCAGGAAAGTTGCAGTAATACAATGCAACTTTGTAGGTAATCCCCCTCCTCTTCCAAGTTATTAATCATAATCACCACCTAGCATTAAACAAAATTTAAACAGAAAGACTCAAAACAAGACACAAAATCAAGAAAGTTGCAATCAAACGATACAATTATCTGGTTGATTGCTCCACCCGCCAGTTGATGATAACCACCACCTTGCATGACAGAAATAAACAGAATGACTCGAAATAAAGTCAGGAAAGTTGCAATAAAACGATACAATTATCTGGTCGATTGCTCCACCCGCCAGTTGATGATAACCACCACCTTGCATGACAGAAATAAACAGAATGACTCGAAATAAAGTCAGGAAAGTTGCAGTAATACAATGCAACTTTGTAGGTGATCCCGCCCCCTTCCAAGTTATTAATCATAATCACCACCTAGCATTAAACAACAATTAAACAGAAAGACTCAAAATAAGACATACAAATCAGGAATGTTGCAATCAAACGATACAATTATCTGGTTGATTGCTCCACCCGCCAGTTGATGATAACCACCACCTTGCATAACAGAAATAAACAGAATGACTCGAAATAAAGTCAGGAAAGTTGCAATAAAACGATACAATTATCTGGTCGATTGCTCCACCCGCCAGTTGATGATAACCACCACCTTGCATGACAGAAATAAACAGAATGACTCGAAATAAAGTCAGGAAAGTTGCAGTAATACAATGCAACTTTGTAGGTAATTCCCGCCCTCTTCCAAGTTATTAATCATAATCACCACCTAGCATTAAACAACAATTAAACAGAAAGACTCAAAATAAGACATACAAATCAGGAATGGTGCAATCAAACGATACAATTATCTGGTTGATTGCTCCACCCGCCAGTTGATGATAACCACCACCTTGCATAACAGAAATAAACAGCACCCCCCGCCACCCCAAAAGGGACAAGCGGTAGAAAATGGATGGATGGATGGATGGACTCGAAATAAAGTCAGAAATGTTGCAGTAATACAATGCAACTTTGTAGGTAATCCCGCCCTCTTCCAAGTTATTAATCATAATCACCACCTAGCATTAAACAAAAATTAGACCGAAAGACTCAAAACAAGACATAAAATCCGGAAAGTTGCAATAAAACGATACAATTATCTGGTCGATTGCTCCACCCGCCAGTTGATGATAACCACCACCTTGCATAACAGAAATAAACAGCACCCCCCCGCCACCCCAAAAGGGACAAGCGGTAGAAAATGGATGGATGGATGGACTCGAAATAAAGTCAGGAAAGTTGCAGTAATACAATGCAACTTTGTAGCTGATCCTGCCCTCTTCCAAGTTATTAATCATAATCACCACCTAGCATTAAACAAAAATTAGACAGAAAGACTCAAAACAAGACATAAAATCAGGAAAGTTGCAATAAAACGATACAATTATCTGGTCGATTGCTCCACCCGCCAGTTGATGATAACCACCACCTTGCATAATAGAAATAAGCAACTCGGAATGTTGCAGTAATACTATGCAACTTTGTCAGTGATCGCTCTTCCCACCAGTTATAACCACCTTCTTGCCTAATAAAAAATAAACGAAGACTCAAAATAAACCACCAAGTCATAGCTAGAGGGCTCTTGCCAGTTAATCATTGATAATGATTCATTAATAACTGCCACCTTTGCATAGTAAAAATTAAGAGAATGCCTCAGATTAGACCACAAAGTCAAAATCCCCAATATGGGCAGAATATGCATCATAAATGTGATTGCCTCATTCGCCAGGTATTAATGATAACTGCTACTTTGCATCAAATAAATCAATATGATGATTAAAAATAGCCAGGAAAGGTGCAACAACAC
>NC_084569.2:6712458-6719958 GCF_033978685.3 Nerophis lumbriciformis
ATTGGAATTTTACTTGGCAAAATCATGACCAAAGTCATCATTTTACTCCAAAAATGCCACTATTTTACAAGAACAACAAAAAAATTGGCAATATTGTGATAAAAGTCGGAATTTTATAGATAGATAGATATGACAAATGTCCCCATTTTGCATTAAAAAGTAATAATTTTAAATTAAAAAAGTACTTATTTTACAATAAAATACAGCAATATTACAGAAACAGAAAGAATATGAGAAATTGTTCCCAATTTTATAAGAAAAAAGTCGACACATTGTGAGAATAAGACTTATTTTACTTAATTTGTTTTTTTTAAATTTTCTTCACTATTTACTTCAAGTTATTACAGTATGTCTTTATATACATATTTATTTAAAATGTTTTATTAATTTTGGCCAAAGGGGGCACATTTAAATTTCTTACACACACTTGTTATTTCATATGTTGACCAGAGGGGGAGCACTTCAAATTTTTACACACACTTGTTATTTCATTCAGGTTTTTATTGGGGATGAATAGGGAAGTCCTTCTTTAGCTTGTTTTATCATATATCGCTGCCTTTGCACCTGTCAATGTTTACTTTTGTATGCACATTAAATCAACAAAAAAAAATCCTGACTTTGGAGCAATGTTCACGGACTCTAGTATTTGGCTCTTGTGGAGAATGCATATATGTTTAAGAGTTCTTTCTTTATTCATAGTCATGTTTAAATCAGCTGGTGTTTTTCCATTTGTACTCTTTCTATTTTTTTCATTTTATGTCCGCAAGTAAACTGTGTGTGTTACCTTGAAGGCTTACACTGTATCTTATCTGTAGTAGAACAATGAGGCTGTATTCCTTTCTGGACAGGTGGGGGCTTTCTTCCTGTGCAAGAAGTTGTCACTTCCGTTTGAATGTTAGACCAATTCGAGAAGCCGATATGAATACATTGGTGTGGGCTGGTCTCCTGAAGCTTTAGTAAAACTTGATAATATTCCTATTCTGTCTTGATGGTCCTTCTTACTCTGCATATATGTCATCTAAAGAACTTGGGATTGACCAGTGACTTTAATTGCCTGAGAGGGAATACTGGTCAGACGCAACACTCTCTATTAAGTGAAATGGTTTTCCGTATTAGGACCATGACTTATGTTCTAACTTGTTCACACCTCCTCATATGAAAGCTACTTTTCCTTGTTGATGTCTCAAGAAGGGTGGAAATACAAGAACACACACACACGCACACAAACACAAACACACATTCTTGTATTTGTTACCTTCTTGAGACTTCAGGAAAAAAATGCTGACTTTGGAGCAATGTTCACGGACTCTAGTATTTGGCTCTCTATTAGATGCAATGGTTTTCCGTATCGGGACCATGATTTATGTCCTAACTTGTTCACACCTCCTCATATGGAAGGTACTTTTCCTTGTTGTCTCAAGAAGGGTAGAAATACAACAACACACACACACACACACACACACTTGTATTTATTACCTTCTTGAGACCTCCGAAAAATGCCTACCTCTTTAGGACCACCTTTTCTAGACATATAAAGATTTATATTTACAACATTAATAATATTTACATACTATGCAAATATAAAACAGGTAAGCTTTTATTTTATTTTATTTTTTTAATTTTTTGTTTGTAATTGTAACCTTCATAATTTACTTCAAGTGATTACAGTATGTCTCTAGTCTATATACATATTTATTTATTTAAAAAAATAATTTTGGCCAAAGGGGGGCGGATTTCAACTTCTTACACACAATGTATGCACATTAAATCAACAAAAAAAATCCTGACTTTGGAGCAATGTTCACGGACTCTAGTATTTGGCCTTCTATTAGATGCAATGGTTTTCCGTATTGGGGCCATGATTTATGTCCTTACTTGTTCACACCTCCTCATATGGAAGCTACTTTTCCTTGTTGATGTCTCAAGAAGGGTAGAAATACAAGAACACACACACACACACACACATATATTCTTGTATTTGTTACCTTCTTGAGACCTCCGAAAAAATGCCTACCTTTGGAGCAATGTTCACGGACTCTAGTATTTGGCTCTCTATTATTTGCAATGTTTTCCCGTATTGGGACCATGACTTATGTCCTAACTTGTTCACACCTCCTCATATGGACAGTACTTTTCCTTGTTGATGTCCCAAGAAGGGTAGAAAAACAAGAAAACACACACACACGCACACAAACACACATTCTTGTATTTGTTACCTTCTTGAGACTTCAGAAAAAAAAATGCTGACTTTGGAGCAATGTTCACGGACTCTAGTATTTGGCTCTCTATTAGATGCAATGGTTTTCCGTATCGGGACCATGATTTATGTCCTAACTTGTTCACACCTCCTCAAATGGAAGGTACTTTTCCTTGTTGATGTCTCAAGAAGGGTAGAAAATACAACACACACACACACACACACACACACACACACACACACACACACACACACACACACACACACACACACACACACACACACTCTTGTATTTGTTGCCTTCTTGGGACCTCTGAAAAGAATGCCTACTTTTGGAGCAATGTTCACGGACTCTAGTATTTGGCTCTCTATTAGATGCAATGGTTTTCCGTATTGGGCCTATGATTTATATCCTAACTTGTTCACACCTCCTCATATGGAAGCTACTTTTCCTTGTTGACACTCAAGGGTAGAAATACAAGAACACACACACACACACATATTCTTGTATTTGTTACCTTCTTGAGACCTCCGAAAAAATGCCTACCTTTGGAGCAATGTTCACGGACTCTAGTATTTGGCTCTCTATTAGATGCAATGGTTTTCCGTATTGGGACCATGATTTATGTCCTAAGTTGTTCACACCTCCTCATATGGACTTTACTTTTCCTTGTTGATGTCTCAAGAAAAGTAGAAAATACAACACACACACATTCTTGTATTGTTACCTTCTTGAGACCTCCGGGGGAAAAAAATGGCTACCTTTGGAGCAATGTTCACCGACTGTAGTATTTGGCTCTCTATTAGATGCAATGTTTTTTTCCGTATTGGGGCCATGATTTATGTCCTTACTTGTTCACACCTCCTCATATAGAAGCTACTTTTCCTTGTTGATGTTTCAAGAAGGGTTTAAATACAAGAACACACACATACGCATTCTTGTATTTGTTACCTTCTTGGGACCTCCGAAAAAAAATGCCTACCTTTGGAGCAATATTCACGGACTCTAGTATTTGGCTCTCTATTAGATGCAATGGTTTTCCGTATTGGGACCATGATTTATGTCCTAACTTGTTCACACCTCCTCATATGGACGGTACTTTTCCTTGTTGATGTCTCAAGAAAAGTAGAAAATACAACACACACACACACACACACATTCTTGTATTTGTTACCTTCTTGAGACCTCCGGAAAAAATGCCTACCTTTGGAGCAATGTTCACGGACTCTAGTATTTGGCTCTCTATTAGATGCAATGGTTTTCCGTATCGGGACCATGATTTATGTCCTAACTTGTTCACCGGTCCTCATATGGAAGGTACTTTTCCTTGTTGTCTCAAGAAGGATAGAAATACAAGAACACACACACACACACACACACACACACTTGTATTTGTTACCTTCTTGAGACCTCCGAAAAATGCCTACCTCTTTAGGACCACCTTTTCTAGACATATAAAGATTACTTTTACAACATTAATAATACATACATACTATGCAAATATAAAACAGGCAAGCTTTTATTTTATTTATTTTTTTGTAATTGTAACCTTCATAATTTACTTCAAGTGATTACAGTATGTCTCTATATACATATTTATTTATTTATTTTAAAAATTAATTTTGGCCAAAGGGGGCGCATTTCAACTTCTTACACACAATGTATGCACATTAAATCAACAACAAAAATCCTGACTTTGGAGCAATGTTCACGGACTCTGGTATTTGGCTCTCTATTAGATGCAATGGTTTTCCGTATCGGGACCATGATTTATGTCCTAACTTGTTCACACCTCCTTAAACGGAAGCTACTTTTCCTTGTTGATGTCTCAAGAAGGGTAGAAATACAAGAACACACACACACACACACACACACACACACATATATTCTTGTATTTGTTACCTTCTTGAGACCTCCGAAAAAAATGCCTACCTTTGGAGCAATGTTCACGGACTCTAGTATTTGGCTCTCTATTATTTGCAATGTTTTCCCGTATTGGGACCATGACTTATGTTCTAACTTGTTCACACCTCCTCATATGGAAGCTACTTTTCCTTGTTGATGTCTCAAGAAGGGTAGAAATACAAGAAAACACACACACGCACACAAACACAAACACACATTCTTGTATTTGTTACCTTCTTGAGACTTCAGAAAAAAAATGCTGACTTTGGAGCAATGTTCACGGACTCTAGTATTTGGCTCTCTATTAGATGCAATGGTTTTCCGTATCGGGACCATGATTTATGTCCTAACTTGTTCACACCTCCTCAAATGGAAGGTACTTTTCCTTGTTGATGTCTCAAGAAGGGTAGAAAATACAACACACACACACACACACACACACACACACACACACACACACACACACACACACACACACACACACACACACACACACACACACTCTTGTATTTGTTACCTTCTTGGGACCTCTGAAAAGAATGCCTACTTTTGGAGCAATGTTCACGGACTCTAGTATTTGGCTCTCTATTAGATGCAATGGTTTTCCGTATTGGGCCCATGATTTATATCCTAACTTGTTCACACCTCCTCATATGGAAGCTACTTTTCCTTGTTGACACTCAAGAAGGTTAGAAATACAAGAACACACACACACACACACACACACACACACATATTCTTGTATTTGTTACCTTCTTGAGACCTCCGAAAAAATGCCTACCTTTGGAGCAATGTTCACGGACTCTAGTATTTGGCTCTCTATTAGATGCAATGGTTTTCTGTATCGGGACCATGATTTATGTCCTAAGTTGTTCACACCTCCTCATATGGACTTTACTTTTCCTTGTTGATGTCTCAAGAAAAGTAGAAAATACAACACACACACATTCTTGTATTGTTACCTTCTTGAGACCTCCGGGGGGAAAAAATGGCTACCTTTGGAGCAATGTTCACCGACTCTAGTATTTGGCTCTCTATTAGATGCAATGTTTTTTTCCGTATTGGGGCCATGATTTATGTCCTTACTTGTTCACACCTCCTCATATGGAAGCTACTTTTCCTTGTTGATGTTTCAAGAAGGGTTGAAATACAAGAACACACACACATACATTCTTGTATTTGTTACCTTCTTGGGACCTCTGAAAAAAAAAAAGCCTACTTTTGGAGCAATGTTCACCGACTCTAGTATTTGGCTCTCTATTAGATGCAATGGTTTTCCGTATCGGGACCATGATTTATGTCCTAACTTGTTCACACCTCCTCAAATGGAAGGTACTTTTCCTTGTTGATGTCTCAAGAAGGATAGAAACACACACACACACACACACACACACACACACACACACAAACACACACACGTCAGCCTGAGGCGGACTTCTCTTCACACTCAGATAAATGAATCTGGCAAGGTTTTCTAATTGGGATTTTACTTTATTTTCCCACTGATTTGGCTCTCTGTGGTGGTTTGTAAAAAAAAAAAAAAAAGCCTGAGGGCCAAGCAGTAAAATGTAAAGTTACGCATCAACAAGGGTGTGATTGTGGTTCTTTTCACTGGGATGCAGAAGCATTAGAAAAAAGGGGGGAAAGGAGCCCAAACAAAAGGTCTCTGTGGACAGCAAAGTGACCCTGGCAAATATAGAATAATGATATGTTTTGAAGTACGCACAGCCATTGTAAATCCATTCTGGCAAAGGCAGGAATTCACAGCTTTGGAAGTGAACGTCTCGCTGGCACCGGCAGCCAAAAATGAGGTCAGGATGGCGCTCAGATCTTTTATTTGCTTTTTCCTCCACTCGCTAATTGCACCATTCTGGGGTTGGACTGACGAGCGCCGGGTTTAGCCAGATTAAAGAAACAAACAAGACGAGCGCGAGGACTGCGCGGTGTGTTTGCGCGTGAAGCGGTGCGTTCAAGTGCAAGCTGCGCCGTATCAACTTTCTGGTCCCCGCAGGTGCGCCGCGCCGCCTCTGATCCAGCTTCCCCCTTCGGCCTGAGCTTTGTACACGTGTCAGCCATTATGGCAAATTACAAAATCCTGTGTGGGGGGGGAACCCGCCGCTCTCATTTTGTCATTTCCATTTGCTATAACCACAAGATTACTCCGGGAGAATCCTTAAAGCCGCCATGACTGATCTATGGAAAACACCATCCCGTTTTTGTGAGGCACTGCTCCACTTTTCCCTTCATAGACATTCATGGAAGCATCAGCATGGAGGAGTGAGCATGCACCGCTACACCAACCTAGCCTTGATTGGATGAATTGACCTGTAATGAAGGAGCTGCCTTCGTAAGCCTGCACAAGCTGCCATGCAGGGCCGGAATATAGTCTTCTGTACCGTAAGCCGACACAAGCTTTATGCTGTCTCTCTCTCCGACCTGATCTCTGTGCTTTCCTTGCGTTTATTGTCATATCATCCCTCACCCCGCAGTTCCCTGTGTGCATCCCAGAGTCAAGCTGTGCGCCTTGTGCTCCTGGTAGAGATGCGCGGTTTGCGGGCATAAACCGCGGAGTCCGCGGATCATCCGCGGATCGGGCGGATGAAATTAAAAAAATTAGATTTTATCCGCGGGTCGGGTCGGGTCGGGCGGTTGAAATAAAAAAAAATTAGATTTTAAATAGATTCAGGCGGGTGGCAGTTAAACCAATTGGGAAATATATATACATAGTTAAATGTTGTTACCCACATACGAAAAACGAGCAGGCACCTGCAGCATATGCCACAACAGAAGAAGAAAAAAAAAAGAGATGGACACTTTTACGGAGCGGAGAAGGGACGCCTCGCCGGGGTCCGGGACCGAGGCCCCTTCCCCCGAGAGGGCCCCACCGGGAGCCGTAGCTGAGGCGATCCGCGAGAAGGGCCCGACGCACGTCCAGGGTCACCACCGCGCCCACCGCACCGACACCCCGCCTCGTCCGCCTTCGCCGGCGTCACGCGCAGCAGGTAAGCAGCTTACCTGCCCGCCACCCCCGTGGCCGGGGGCTCGCAACAGGGGTCACTCCGCGCGCTCCGCCCGCGCAGCTTACCTGCCCGCCACCCCCGTTGCCGGGGGCGCGTAACAGGGGTCACTCCGCGCGCAGTGCGCTCACGAAAGGGGTGGGGCTCACCCTGGTTGATATAGACAGCAGCAGGACGGTGGCCATGGAAGTCGGAACCCGCTAAGGAGTGTGTAACAACCCACCTGCCGAATCAACTAGCCCTGAAAATGGATGTCGCTGGAGCGTCGGCACCATACCCGGCCGTCGCCGGCAGCGAGACGCGCTTGGAGGTGCGCTCAGCGCGGCTCCCATATGATTGCGCACTGGTGTGCGTCTGGGTCGTGACAGCGTGGCACGCAA